>NW_004524873.1:1080322-1085417 GCF_000260255.1 Octodon degus
AGAAGAAGAAGAAGAAGAAGAAGAAGAAGAAGAAGAAGAAGAAGAAGAAGAAGAAGAAGAAGAAGAAGAAGAAGAAGAAGAAGAAGAAGAAGAAGAAATAATTTATGGTATCCAAATTTGTTTCAACACATACACGCATACTTCCTGGGGCCTGAGGGCAGTTAGAAGCTTAGCACTTTTTGTACATAGCCAAAGAGGAAGTTATCCTGACCACAAGAAGGCACTGTTTTCTAGAACTGCTACTTTCTCAAGAAAACTGATCACACAGGTGGAACATTCACAGCCTCAAAGCCACACAGATGGTTTGGGGGTAAGGATGCAGAAGGCAACAGAAGGAAGTCGATTGCAGCTCAGGTTGCCCACTGAGGACAGCGCCTCTGTGGGAGCCGTCCAGCCGTCCTGCTCTTGGGAAAGAGCTGAAATTTTACAATCATGCTCAGAAAAGAAGAGATAGGGAAGTTTGAGAACAAGAAAGTGAGATGCCTCCTTGGAAGCAACAGATAAGGAACATAAGGGTGAAATGACAAAGTCCTGGGAAATAACTATCATCAGCCAGAAGCCTGCAGAGCAGAGTCACAGCTGGGCAGAGCTGTCTTCAGGCTTGCAGCTGACAGAACACAGCAAATGTCGAGAAGACATCTAGAATGGTACAGTGCTCCCCTGTTCTTCCCCAGAGAAACTGCCTTCTGATTTAGTTCAGAGCATGAGATCTGTGGCTTGAAATCCTTGCTCCACCATCTTATTCATTATCTCAGTAGATACTGAGCATCCACACCAGCAACATACACAGCAGACGGGAATGTTTGCCCTGCTGGAATTTCCCTACCAGGTGGGAGGCAGTCAATAAACAAGGACAAGTGAGACAAAACATCATAAAGAACGAATGACAAAATATGTTAGGAGGGGATAGATAAATGCCGTTGGGAGAAGAACAGGTAAGAGGAGGTAGGACTGCAGGAGTTGATGCATATTCTTTAAATGACAGTCAGGGAAGCCTCTATTGAGATGGTGGTATTTGAACACAGGCTTGGAGGAGGTGAGAGGAACCGTGTAGTTGGGGGTGGGGTGGGGTGGGAGGCAGTAGCCCAGTGAGAAACAAGCAAGGGAGAAGTTTTCCCAGTGCATTCAAGAGACAGCAAAGAATACAGAGCGACTGGAGCAGAGTAAGCCAGGGAAAGGGGATGGGGAACATGATCACAGGACCCATGAGATGCCCGGGTGTATATTCTGAGAGCAAGTGGCAACCGTGGAGAGATCAAAGCTGAGTTACTGTGATTTGGGAGGATGGTTGGGGGCAAAGGTGGAAGCAAGGGCCCTGGTTACACGGATGCTGCAGTAACTCAAGCGAATGTGGACAAGTCTTGGATCTGAGTGGTGGTAGGAGAGGGTCAAGGTCCAAAAGAAATATGACCGCAGATGGTTATAGCCTTTAACTAGCTTTCTAGTGCTGTGACCTTAAAATGTTTCTTAGCTTCTCATCTGTGAAGTGGTAGTCCACGAACACGTCTGAGGGACTTAAGGAGAGGATTCAGTGAAGTAAGGTGGGTAAAGTACTTGGCACGATCTCTAATAGATAAGGGGCTCATTCACTCTCTTCAGTTATTTACTAATGATTTGTAAGCATGTACTGTGTGCTAAGCCCTGAAGGGCTATTAACCAATACAAAAACATATAGTACAATCTCTCACCTGTAAGTGCCCTGGGAAAACAAAACCATCCTAGAGTGCAATTGCATCTTAATGGCAGTGGGGTGGAAAATGGGTGACTTTTGACAGGGAGGTGAGAGAAAAAGGCATTTGAGCAGAAATCTCAACAATGAGGGAGAAGAGAACAGCAACAAGGGCCTGAAAATGAGTTGGGTCAGAGTTGGGTCTGATGAGGAAGATGAGGTACCCACTCTCAGGGATGGCCAAGAACAGGTCTGGATCCTGTTTTATTGAAACTACTTGTATTTTTTTCATTATGGACCTGTTGGCATTAATTCAAATATTTTTGAATTATTTATTTCAATGTTGAAAAAATTGAAAAGCATTATTACTAATTTTTTAGCCATTTCTTGAGGTCTGCACATGACAGCCTGCCTCCCATACCATCATGGGTTGAAAGGAGTTGCTATCGATGTTGATGTTACAAAAAGCCTAGGATACTGCCTGCAGTGGGTAAGACCTGAAATTCTGTAATTGTAAGATTTGGGCATGAGGTTGGGTTGTTGTAAAATTAATCTAATGACAAAAATCTCTGTGTCTGCCATTCTTTTATTCTTTTTAAATCAAGAAGCCAGATTATGTTCATATAATAACTATATATATATATATATATATATATATATATATATATATGGCTAAAGCTAGAAATTAATCATATGGGCAGGGCAAGGCAAGGTTGCTTGGAGAACCAAGAGCTTTTGTGATAAGCCATGTGAATAAGTTGTCTTAGTCCAGAGAACACCAAGCCCCAGGACAATCCAAGCAAGGGCTGTTAGGCAAAAAGGGTGTTGTGTGACACCAACCTGCCCAATGTATAATTAAATGTGCTGCGATGGTTGAGTAGTTTCCTTTCCTCCCATCCAGAGAGAGGGCTCCACCTGACCTCAACTTTCTGTCTCTTATCTTTATTTGTCCCTCCTCTCACCATCCCTCCCTTTGTGAACTTCATGGGCCTTGGCAACACTCTGAGGTATTTAGATTTCAAAGCCACCATTAGGCCCTATCTTCCTCATTTGAGGCCATGTTGTTAAAGGCATACACCAAAGTCTTCTCTAAATTGTTTCGGGTAGGGAGAAAATTCTGGGGCCCTAAACGGTGATGCCCCCATTCAATCCTTCGCAGGCCTGACTTTTTTAACATGAATATTCTCCTCAACCCTCAAGGTGACCTCCCTATTTATTCTACAGAATTCTTTCAAGAATGAGTGTGTGTGTGTGTGTGTGTGTGTGTGTGTGTGTGTGTGTGACTGGGTATGTAGCTCAGTGGCAGACCATTTTACAAGCGAGTGGGTGGCTCTAGGTGTGATCTCCTGAGCTGGGGGAAAAAGTATGAACTGTAAAGCTGTGGCATGGACTTGAGTCTCTTTGACACCACTGCAGAAAACCTTCCTAGTACCTATTCTGCAAGATCCCTGGAAAGGATCAAATCTGGGATGTTCACATAGGGTTGGTGACCACACATAGCTTTATCATTGCAGATTTATGGAGCCTTGTGTTGGAAACCTAGACCACATTCTATTTTGCCATTTGCCATTGACCTCACTATTTTCCCTCTGTATGGAGTGGAAAGAAACATCTTTGTTCACAGGACTTTCCCTTTGCATGCTGTCCATGCCAACTCTATTTCCCTATGTAAGGTTTAGTCTGCACAGTGTTTGGTTTCCCTAGCAATGGCTTGAACCCCACTCAGAGATCAGAGCTCTGTGCTGGGCACTGTGTACATGGAGATTATTCATATAAGGCAGAAAGATACGCCCTTAAATTCCTCAATCAGAGCACTCCCACTTTCAACTTGTCCTAACAAGTAGCCTTTCCATATCTAGAAAGACTTGGCATGTCTTATACATTTTTATATCAATAACTTACATTTCTGTATATGTCTCACAGAAGTGGTACCTAGCAGGCACCATGTACACATTCATGAATGACTCGAGCAACAGATCCCCCTCCTCAACCTTATCTTTAGTTATCTCATCTTAAGCACCACCCCCAAAGAAGTTAATAGGGCTTCAGCACAAGCACAGGAATTTAGGTCTAGAAACAGGCAATAAGCAGGAAAGGAGGATGGGCTTTCTTGTCTACACCCATCAGATGGGCATGCCTACCAAGACTGGGTAAAGGGCCAAAAATGTACTCTCCAGAGGCAAGCTTAAAGTTTCCCAGAAACTTTTTGATCTATAATAATCCTCTTCCTTGCTTACATTATTGAGTTCTAGGTGGGGGCTGCGAGTGGTCTGCTTGGGAATCAATGAGGTGTGGGAATACAGGCAGAACTTCTTGACCATAGAGAGACTTTTGATTTCCTTGTAGTCTCAGGATACATGGAGTGATTTGGTGACTTCTTGGCACTGTTCTTGACTGGTTCAGTCTTGTATGTCCAGAGACACACAGGTCTGGAAAATGAAGATCTCTTGCAATTCTGGGTGTTAGGGCTTGTGTCTAGATGTGACCCTCCCCCACCACACACACACACACACACACACACACACACACACTGCCAAAGCCTCCTGCAGGCAGGCTGTGGAAGTTATGATTGGTTCATGGTCCAATGCTGGGATTATGGGTGTGAGTGGTACACCCACCCTAGGGTGAGCAGCCTGCATACAATATGAATGGGGGGAAATATGAAGAGGCTTGCTCCCCTCTCCTCCCTTTTTGCTCTTGCTGCTTTTGCTGTCTTCCACTGCCATGAACTGTTGTCCTCTGCCTTGGAGCCAGGTGAGTATGAATAGAAATTTCCACAAATTGTGAGCTAAATAAACCTTTCCTCTTAAATTTGGGTGTTGGGTATTTTGTCTCAGCAGTGAGAAAAAAGTGACCAAGACACTAGGTTTGAGGAACCATCCAAATACACACACAGGTCAGGGTTCACCCAGGCTATGGAGATTGTTTCTTGCTTCCACCAGGAAAACAAACATTCCATTTCTGTGACAACTCAATTAACAGTCCTTTGGGGACACTCAAATGCCAGAGAGAGTCTTCTCATGGAGAAATGTGCAATATTGATTTTTCTTAATAAGCAACTAATGTGAAAAATTTTGTTCCTAAGACATAGAGACTGAATATATCATTTTAGCAAAATAATATCCCATAAAAGTGGTGATTATTAATGCTGGTCACACATTAGAATCCTCTAGGGGGCCTTGGAAAATGCTCATGTCTCGGCCTTACTTCAGAAATGGGGACCTTACTGCTGTGGTTCCAGGGCACTCATAGTTGTAAAAACTTCCCAAGACAGTCCCCTGTGTAACCAGGGCTGATAAAACTATCCCAAGAAGCCACCAGCCACCAGCTACTTGACTCCCAGGTCAGGCAGATACACTAACTCACAAAAGGGAAAAGTAATAGTGACAAAATGGAAGCACTGAATTAAACCAGACAGAGAGAGAG
>NW_004524873.1:1085517-1113297 GCF_000260255.1 Octodon degus
CAGAGAGAGAGACAGAGACAGACAGAGAGAGACAGAGAGAGACAGAGAGAGACAGAGAGAGAGACAGAGAGAGAGAGACAGAGAGAGAGACAGAGAGAGACAGAGACACAGAGACACAGAGAGACAGAAAGACAGAGAGACAGAGAGAGGAGGGGAGGAGAGGGGAAGGGAGAGAAGTCAGACATACATAGCCAACCACAGCCCTGCAGGCCTGCAGAAGAAATGCAGGTGCTGTTGGCTGAGCTTCATTTGTCTTCCCAAATAGCCAACTGTTTTCTTCAAATGGCTACATGGTGTTACCTACTCTTTCCACACTTTTATCATCTACCAACCTTTCAGTATAACTAGAACTTCTCTGAGGATCCTATTCTAGATTATTATACAGCCTATTTCTGCATTCGTAGCACATATTCCATTATATATGGCTCTATCTAATATTTAACAATTTCCCTCGATGGCAAAAGTGACGACACTGAAATAGCCCCCAGAAACAGTCACTGTTGGGAAATGAGGTTTGCTACATAGTAAGCAGTTGCCTGGTGTCAGCCACTCTTCTGCGGAGCAGCTCCTTTCCTTTCACAACCCTAGGAGTAGGTACCATTTTTATCTGTGTTTTACTAAAGGAAAAACTGAGTCAGAGAGAGATTAACTATCTCGTTCCAGGTTCACCAGCTTATAAATGATGGAGTGGGATACAACATATAATATGTGGCTGCAAAGCTCTTACCAGGCTGTATGTACATCCCAATTATTGTTTCTGTCTCCTACGTATATATGTAGTTAGTGGACACCACATGTTCAGGCTCAGGATGAGGCTAACTGGATTCAGGTCCCTGTTCCATCATTTGTCAGCTATGGAGCTTCGTGAAATTACTTCATCCTCCCAGGGTCAGATTCCCTAGTGTTAGAATTCCCTAAGCAAGTAATATAAAGTCAATGGAAAATGGAAATATACTTTTTAAAGTTTCTAATACTGGAAGAAAATATCATACCATGTCTTTCAAGTAGATTGTAAGTCAAAGATACAGAATAAATTTTAAAACAAAAATGAAGATTAAACAATATTCAGAAAATTAAATTAGTTAAAAATTAAATATTTCAAAACAATTGAGCTAAGAAAAAGTTTTCACAATAGTAAAGAATTACTAAAAATAAAACATAAGATAAATACTGGAATGGAAAATATATGGCCAGCACTTCTAACAGTCTAGGGATAGAATATTGCTCAAAGTTCTAGTATGTTGTGGACCTGGACAGTGTCCATGATGCTTACTGGTGGCCAGGTGTCACTTGTGGGACTGAGTTACTGCTATTTCCTTGATATTCACTATGTAGACCCAGATAGAATATGACCTATAGGGTGCAAAATCCATTTGTAGAGTGTACTGATGGAAATATTTTGCTGCTGTATACAAAAGAATAACTGAAAGACTACTTTTGTATACCTCTTATTCTCGTGTTTGTTTGCCCTATTTGGTGGGTTCTTTCCATTCTCATTCATGGAGTTGTGGCCATTTTGATCGCTCTCTAGAATATCTTTTAGTAGTCTGTGTAGGGTTGACTTTGTCATCATGAAATTCTTTAGTTGTTCTTTGTCATGGAAGTGTTTCCCTTCTCCATTAAACTTGAAAGAGAGTTTTGCAGGGTATATCAGTTTGGGTTGGAATTTGTTTTCTTGCAAGACTTGAAGTACTTTGCTCCATGCTCTTCTTGACTTGACGGTTTGTGAAGAACAATCTGCCGTTATTCTGATGGGTTGTCCTTTAAATATGATCTGTTTCTTTTCTTTAGTGTCTTTTAGTATACTGTTTCTGTGCAGAATTTCTGGCATAATTCAACATCGTCTTGCAGATGTTGAATTATTTTTTCCTGCATCCTAGTTGTTAAGAGATCTTTTCTTACCTTTTCACTAGCTGCAATGGTGTCTTCAAGGTGTGAAAGTCTATTTTCACTTTCATTCAAACGCTTTTGCCAGCTTGTGATTGAGGTTTTAATTTCCTGTATATCACATTGAATCTGCTTCATGCATTCTATTTCTTTCCTATATTGCTCATTCAAGGATTCCATCATTTTCTATTCTCCTCTATTTTCCATCAGTGTCTTCTTTAGAAGCATTTAGTACTTCTTTCATTATAGTTAACATTTCTTTTTTTTTACTTCAGAAATTATTTCTGATCTGATTTCCTCTATACCTTTCTGAAGTTGTTTCTTTACTTCAGATGCTATTATTGCAGAGATTTTAGGTGTGTGATTTCCAATTTCTTCTACACACTTGTCTCCTGCATTTGCTCTGGGTGGGCTCAGGGCCTGAGAATGTATTTTGCTCCTTCTCTTTGTCATTTTGTATAGCACTGTCTTCTGACCTTTGGTGTAAAGCTTAGATAGAGTTATTACCTTAGCACCAGGTCCGGATCTACCAAGTTCAAACTCGTCCAGGTGGGTGTGGCTTGGGTCTGACTGCCCTACTCCTCTTTTTCTTGCTGCAGCCCTTGGAGGTGAACCCGCTGTGCCACGCTGGCAAGATGTTCTCCTCCTTGATCAGCCAAGTGGGTCTTGCCTCTATCCTCTCTGCAGGGAGTTCTGCTGCAGGGTTCCATACCTGGCCTGTTTGATAGAGGAAGTTCCACTCACATGCAGGGTTGGGCGCTGGGTGGGAGGAGAATCTGGCAGGCCCCAGGTGGTCCCACTCACGTGCCAGGCCTGGGTTGAATGAGGATCCAGCATGTCCTGGGCAGTCTCACTCACATGCCGGGCCTGGGTCAGATCTGGTACTTAACTTATAGAATATATTTAACCTAACAGTTTCTGAGAAGAAATGTTAAGACTTATAAAAACAATGATCTTACTTATTTCTTCCCTAGTTCTATCAGTTGTTGCTTTATATATTTTAAGGCTAACTAGTTAGTTGTATATATTAATGATCAAGTTAGGACTTTTGGATCTAGTGTATATCTTGTACAATTATCCGACATTGTTATTTTCCCTTTATTCTTTCACAGGGATGGGGGAGGGTTAAGAATTCAAAATCTAGCCAAGCATGATGGCACACGCCTGCAGTCCAAGCACTCAGCAGGCCAGGCTGGGCTACCTAGTGAGTCCAAGGCCAGCCTGAGCTACCTAGGGAGGCCCTGTCTCAAAACACTAAAGCAAAAAAGAATTTAAAATCTATTTTGCTTAAAATGAAATGGTCACTCCAACTGTTGGGGCTCTTGTTATCTGTGTGTCAAAATATTCTCAGCCTCTTCGTACATTTTAAAATTATCAATGTCGTCTTCCCCAATAAGACAAATATTTAGCTCACTTCCACATCTCTGTGGTCCAGCTTCCTCTCCCGTTATATTGATATTGTCAGACAGTTTTAGCTATGATAATACTAGGGATATACAGTTTTGCTTTTCAAAGTTTTTGTCATTGCTTATTTGGCCAACGATCAACTTGCTTAACCTTATCTCTTCTACGGCATCACCTCCTCCTTGAAATATCTATTATTCATTCTGCACTATCGTTATTTCTAATGCTTTCTCTGTATGTTTGGGGACATTTCTAACACATGATTTGAGTATTAATTTTTCCAGTGCTCTAATTCTGCTTTCTCAGGTGTTGGGCCTTCAAATTCTTGTCTTTGTCATGCAGCATTATTATTCCTCAGTTGCCTCTTTGTTTTTGTCTCATGAGTTCATATGTTTCATGTCTGGTGGCCCTCTGGCACCATGTGTCCCAAGGATGGGGGTGACAGAACAGTGACAGGGAACATTGCCATCTTCTCTTCATACTGGCAGGAAGAGAACCTTTCCTAAGCTTAACCACTCCATGGTAGCTCTTCTCCCAATAGATCAGGCAATCTCAGTGCTGAGGGAATCTTTCCAACATCTTCTGCAGTCACAGCACCTTTGCAGTGGCCATGTCCCTCAGCTATAATTTCATTACAGTGGAAAAGAAGCAAGAGCAACCAAGGGGCATGGACCCACACATACCTGTTATTTTCAGAGCACAGGGAGCAGAAGGGCCCTCCCCAAATGACCTTCTCTGGAAAATGCCATCAGCCTGTTTTTAATCCAGGAAGGAAGATGGAGGAGAGAGGAAACACAATGGAGGGGTAGCCAAGGATGAGTGGCATCTGGCACTATAATGAGGCACAGAACAGGGTGGCAAGACAATTCCCAATTTAAACCAGGCCCTGCCTTTATTAGTGACATTAGGCACACCGCTTATTTCATCTTGCCCCAGTTTGCCCAACTGTCAAATGGGATAGTAATTACCTCATGTTTGGAGATTTAATGAGCTCGGTGTGTACCACTCTTGGGAGAGTGCTGCCTGGCAAGCAACAAGCACTTTGTCAGCAGGTGCTGTACCACTAGTATTATTTATACTACTCTGCCCATGTCTGTCTCTCAGCAAGTCCCAAGCTCTTCCCACCTCTGCTCTCTCCATTTCACGTTAGGTTCCAGAGTTCACTGGCCTCTCTCACGTGCTTCTACCATGTGATCAGGTAAGAGAACAACAGCCCCGGGGAGGTGGACTCACAATCAGCAGTGTCTGAATGAGTTTCTCTTAATTATCTACTTAATCCTTCTGTTGAAATATGAAGGTGCGATGCACATACTGCACTGCCCTGTACACCAAATCTTCTGGTAGCTATTCAGGTTCCTTTTCTTTTATCATCAGAAAACAATATTTTTATAAAGTAGTCTCTGAATAAAAATAATTTATTCTTTTTGTGTTGTTAAATCAGTCTTGGCTGGCCAACTAGCTCAGCAGATTAAAGTGCCTGCAAGCAGGCACAGGGGAAGGGGGTTCTATCTCCGGGCCTGCCCTGCCTGCCCGCCCCTGAGGGCACTGAGAGGGCAATTGAGACTGGGCATGGTGGTGCACACCTGTAATCGCACCTCCTGGGAGGCTGTAAACAGGCAGATCACTATGAGTCCGATCTAGTAGTGAGACCCTGAACACCCTGTAGACACTTCCCTGAAATAAAATAAAATAAAATTTTAAAAAAGCAGTCTTTTGGAAGTAAAATTTATATACAATGAAACACATCTTTTTTTTTTTTTTTTTTAATCTTATTACAGGGTCTACCGAGTCTCACTATGTAGATCGGACTCGTAGGGATTCTCTTGTTTTCAGCCTCCCAAGTGCTGGGATTACAGGCACGTGCCACCATGCCCAGTTTCAATTGTCATCTCAGCCCGCTGTGGGGGATGGGACTGCCACAGCAGGCCAGGGATTGATTCCCCAGTCCCTGTGTTTGCCTAAGCAGGTGCTTTAATCCACTGAGCTATCTGGCCTGCCTGAAACACATCTGTTTTAAGTGTACAATTAGATGATGTTTGACAACTGTGCTAATCCTTACTTACTTGCTTTTCAAGATAGGGTCTTGCTATGCAATTCAGGCTGGCCTTGAACTCACTATGTAGCCCAGGAGTGCCTTGAGTTTGTGCCTTCTGGCTCAGCTGATCAAGTGCTGGGATTACAGGTGTGCACCACCATGCCTGGCCTCATCCTTCTAACCATCACCACGATTAAGATACAGAACATTTTCCTCACTCCAAATGATTTCTTTCTTTTTAAAAATTTTCATTAGAACCAAACAATTTCTTTCTACTCTTCCTAATCAATCCACACCTCTAACCACCAGCCCAGAGCAACCATTAATCAATCTGCTTTTCTTTCACAATATGTTAGATTTATCTTCTAGAGATTCATTTAAAAAGGATCTTATAGTAGGCAGTCTTTTGTGTCTGGCTTCTTTTAGCTCAATATATATTTTTGAGATTCATTCATGTTTTCTCATGTTGGTTCATATTGTACGAGCATACGTTCATTAAATTGTTTTCCAGAGTGGCTGTAGGTTTTACATTCATACTAGTCATGTACAACAGTCCCAGACTATCTTGGTTAATTTTCTCTTATTGCTGAGAAAAAATACCTGATGCCCAAAATTAAGGAAAGAAACATTTATTTAGCTCGTAGTTTGTGGAGGGTTCAGTCCCTAGTTGGCTGGTTCCAAGGCAGGGTGACACATGGCAGGGGAAAACAGTTCAGGGTGACAGAAGAGAGCAAAAACAGAAAGAGAAAAAAGGGAGAGTAAGCCTCTCTTCCTCCTTTGTATTGTTTTTAGGCTGCCCACTTTAGGGTGGGGGTAGCACGCACACCACCAAACCTGCCCTAGACAAAGAACCGGTCACAAACTCTAGATTCAGCCACCTCTGAAAAACCCTCCCCCCATAATCCATGAGGCTTTAGGGGGACATCCACATACAAACCATAACACAACCTTCTACATTCTCTCCAGCAACTGGTGTTGCCCAACTTTGCACTTTAGCCATTTTAGAGAGCATACGATGGGATGTTATTGTATTTTAAATGTTCACGTCTCTGATGGCTAATGGAACTGAACATCTTTTCATGTGCTTGAAGTCCATTCATAGATCTCTTTTTGTAAGGTGTTAAAACATTTTGTACATTGCATTTTAAAAATTGAGATGCTTATGTCTTTTTAAATTTTTTAAAAAATCTTTATTTATTTGGTACAGAGTCTCACTATGCAGCTCAGACTTGTAGTGATCCTCCTGTCTCAGCCTCCCCAGCTCTGGGATTATAGGCATAGGCCACAATACCAGGTTTTGGGGGCCGGCATGGCATGTGGTACCAGGGATTGAACCCGGGTCATTGCACTTGCCAGGCAGGTGCTTAGGCCACCGAGCTATGTCCCCAGTCCACTTATGTCTTTATTAAGCTATAAAAGTTATTTATATATTCAGGATATAAGTGCTTAGACATATATATATATATATATATATATATAATTTTATATATATATGCAATTTTTTCACAGCTTGTTGCTTTCTCAACATCTTTTGAAGAGCAGAAAATTGAAATTTAGATGAAGTCCAATTTATCTCTTTTTATACGATATATACTTTTGAATCTTATCTAGGAAATCTTTGTCTAATCCAACATTGCAAAAATTTTTGCTGTGTCTTCTTTAAAAAGATAGTTTTTTTCTTTTACATTTAAATCTATGATTCATTTTGGTAAATACTTTTGTGTACAGTTTCAGATAAAAGTAGCTACATGATAGATAGATAGATAGATAGATAGATCGCCTTACAAATAGCAAGGTAACAGAATTTATCAAAATGATTATTTTTTCCTTATTTGAATTACCTTGGCACCTTTGACAAAACTCAATCTACCATATACAGGAAGTTCTATCTCTGGACTTTCTTGTATTCCATTATCTTTTTCTTTATTGCTAGTGTTCAATCACCTGAGAAGATACTATTTCCTTTGGAAGTTGTTAAAAATCCTTTAGCTCTCGGGAACATCACATCTTGTCCTTCTGGAAAGAGAGGAGGGTAATAGTGGGAAGATTCTCCAACTTCTGCTGGACTCCCACTTTGGCAGAAGGCTACCATTTTGGTGGAAGTTTGGTAGGACATCTGTCGTGGTTTGGGGTTTTTCAAGGGAACAATACAATACAGGACACATATTTTATGACTATTTTATAATGAATCCCTCTAAGAATCATACACCAAGAGTGCAGGAAAACCACTCATACTACAAAGAGCAAAGACTCCAGCTGAGGGCCTGGGTTCCATGGTAATGTCCTGCATGAGTCCTGCTGAAGTCCTAGAGCCCATGACAGTGCCCCCTATGAGTCCAACTGGAGGCCAAGAGCCCACAACAATGTCTCATGCAGGCCTGTTTCATGGATCTGCACTGGAAAGGCCCCCAGGTCAGTGATGGAAACTCGAAAGTCTGTGCCAGTGGGATGAAGGATCTGTGCTAGCAGGCTGAGGGATCTCAACGGGAGCTGGGAAGTGACATTTAAGGTAAGAACCCGAGATACCTCAAAAGTACCATAGCCATCTTCAGCAACAATGAGGTCCCAAGCTCCTCCAGTGATGGGGAAAGCTGAGTTCCCATCAGGAAAGCCCATGTGACAAGCATCTCCATGAGGCTGAGCAGTGCACCATCTTTCCCTCCGGGGCCACGAAGCGATGCTCAAGGTGAGGACCAGAGCTCCTCCATAGCGAACCACAGCCACTCTCAGTGACAATGAGGTTCTGATCTGCTGTGATAAAAACAACCAAGTTCACCAGGAAAGGCAACATGACAAGGTCCTCCAGCAGAACAGCCCAAGAGAACCAGCAGCTTCCAACAGCTTCTCCAAGCAGCTTCCCTAACAGCCTCTCTAGTTCTGCCTTTCATGCTGCTGGCAACAATCCTCAGGTGGGTCTCCCACACCCAGCACCACACTGGTTCAATTCAGCTGGATGTGACAAGTTGACCATCAATTAGCAATCCACTACAACATCTGAGGGAATTCTGTCAGTCATCCATCTCTTGTGATACACTACTACAGTTCTGCAGCTTCTCTGAAGACCTTCCCTGGCCAGGGCCAGAAGCAATGTCAAGTACAGGGAGCTACTTATCCAGTGCTTTTTCTAGCCTTGTAGATACCTTAGAGAGGAATGTCCCACAAGTGAGGTAACCCAAACTGACCCCATCTCTATGTTCAGTAGTAACACTGGAACCCTCAGAATTTGGTTGCCTAATGTTATAGTTTGTTTCTAGATGTCACCCCAAAGCCTCTTGCAGTCATGGTCTGGGCTTCCAGAGAGTATGATTGATCCATAGTTCAATGCTGGGATTTTGGGTGTGAGTGCTACACCCAGCCTGGGGAGGGCAGCCTGCATACAATGTAAGGAAGAGAGAGAGGCCTGTTCTTGCTGCTCCTCCCTTTTTGCTCCTTCTGCTTTTGCTGTTTCCCACCGCCATGAACTGCCATGTGCTGCTCTGTCTTGGAGCCAGCCAACTAGAGACTGAAACCTCCACAAACTGTGAGCTAAATAAGCCTTTCCTTCCTTGATTCTGGGCATCAGCCATTTTGTCTCAGCAATGAGAGACGAGTAACAAAGACACCCACCAGCAACCAGAAGGCTCCCTAACTTGTGGGCTGCACTTTAACTCTCTGCGCCAGTTCTCAATTTGGTACAAACTAAATCGCATCTGGCCCACTTTCCCGACATGTGTGAGATCAAGCCTTCTCTATTTTGGGATATTTTTGTTTATTCTAATAGTCATAAGTGGGAAGGGACCTTGTAAATATGTACTTAAACTACTTCTCCAGAATATTTATGTAGTATGTATTTTTGACTTCAGTTGTTTTTCAGTATTCTTGCATATTCTATTTTAAATGTGATTTTAGGCTAGCTAAGATAATCAGTTGAGTGCTGGTGGTTTTGGTTTTTTTTTTTTTTTTTTTTTGCATGATTTCTTTAATCCTGTGTTTTTATGGGAAAGTCAACATCCTTTTTAACGTATCTGTAGATTCTTGGGAAGTCTCTGTGAATTTCTTAGTTCCTCTGGCCCTACATTCAAGTTCCAGCCCCCAACCATAGTGGGTGTCGCATTTGACTTCCTGAAGCTGTTCTCTCTCCCCTGCTCTGCAACTCCACTCTTCTATAATTCTTTCTTCTGCAACTCCCCTCCTAAAAAACTTCCCATGAGTTTTTGGACAATAGCTAACTTTCCTCAAGGCTTGAGATGATAGAGGAGGAGCTAAGTTACACAGTCCACTTCCTGAACCAAGTCCATTTTGTGAGCTCTGAGCAGTTTCCTCTTAGAATTCCCCTTCCCAGCTTAATTTCCCTTACTGTACTAAGCATAATAATGAGACAATATTGATACACTAATGAATATGCATAAGATTTACGATGTGCCAGTTGGAGTGACCCCTCAAAGTTATGACCAATCTTGCATATAAACAACTTGGGTTATAGCTGGGATTTTTGGTTTAACTTACACCCAAAGTCTTAAATTATTACCCAAAGGCCAGCTGCTTTTGTGGTTGTGAACAAAGACTCATGAGATGAGAAGAGTGTATGTTAGTGTAAGCGTCAGTCTGAGCCCAGATACATGTGTTTGTGGATGTGATTTTGACCAGTGCTTCACAAAATCACTATAGTTACTGCTATCAAAAAGGTCCCCACATCAATCCCCGGTTCTACCAATAAAAAATAAAAAAAAAAGGTCCCCACAAAGCTAGGAAAGAAGCTAAGGAAGGAAGAAGGGAAAGTAAAGAAAGCAATCACAATGGCAAAGAACAGTGTTAAAGATAAGACAGCAATAAGGGCTGGCCAGATAGCTCAGTGGACTAAAGTGCCTGCTTAGGCAAGCTCAGGGACCAGGGCTTGATCCCAGGTGTGCTGTGCCAGTCCTACCTCTGGGGCATGCTGAGATGTGATTGAGACTGGGCGTAGTGGTGCGCGCCAGTAATCCCACTTGGGCTTCCCAAGTGCTGGGATTACTGGCATGCAGCACCACTACAACAGTCTCAAGAGTGATGTCGGAGCATCACTACAAGTCTGATCTGTGTAGTGAGACCCTGTAGACCCTGTTCTAAATACAATAATAAAAAAAAAGCCACAGACAACCTTAGACCACTTTTCAGTTCTGAAGAGGTTGAGACCTAGTGAGCTGGAAACAAGTCCTAGTAGGCTACAGATTCCCTCAAGGAAAGAAAGAACACCAGAGAACCAGAGTCCTGATGCCAGAAGGGGGCTCTCCTTCCATTTCATCCTTCCTCCTGCAAGCCAAAGATGTCAACTTGAGTGGCACACATAATATGAAATCATCGTTTCTGGTAAGCGAGACACATTTTACAACTTTGTGGTTCTGAATACACTTGGAAGATTATTGGTGTTTTTGATAAATTACACACATTATACAACTCTTTTATTATGAAAAGGTTAGCAAAGGAGTGCTTTGAGGGGTTTGGAATACATTTTGGATATTTCTGTTACTGCTTATAGAAAAAATAGTCTTGATTTATGCCCAATGTGATTTACAACCAGCTCTTGTGAATGAATTGAGTTATAAGTCAAGGGTCTACTGTACTTCTAAAGCACTTTATACACATTAATCATTTAATCTATACATGTTAATCATTTAATCTTTCCCATGATCCAATTAGAAGCTACAATGATTAGTCACATTTTACAGATTTAAAAAATGATAATTTTTTTCTGTTTTAAAAAAGACCATTTGAAGAACTAGCAGTGGCTTTGAAATTTTGGATATTTATTCTCAGTCCCTGCCAGGAGGGGAAATGAGCAATACAGAGATTCACTTGCCCAACCACATAAGGATATCAGTTCCTCTGAAAGACATAGTTATAACCAGTGACATTTTAGATAATGGCAAGGTGTCAGCTGTGGGCAGCCTGCTAGCAATTAGTATAATCTAAAACATTTGCTCTGTAACTTATGAAAATTTTGCTGATACCCAGGTATTTTACATTCTCATGGCTGCTCCTGCTTGTTGAGACTATACATTTAAACTGACCTAGTATCTGTCCTAGGCTCACTTTGCCCTGTCTGCAGCATTGGCCTGGATTGGAATGCAGAATTCACCTTCCTCTTGGGGCTGCAAGGGTCCCCAGGAACTAGCACCATGGGAAAGGATTCTAATGCCTGCTCTAGGGTTGTCATTTCTGCTGCTGAGTCAGTTTAGATGGTGGACCATCCTGAGATGCAAATCTAGACCTGGAGCCCTTCTCCCACCCACCCACTCACACGTGGATGTTCATTTGAGGAAACATCACTGAAAACTTGGAGAGATGGAGGAGTTTAAGTCAAAACAGTAAGCAGTCAACTCTGAAAATTAACACCCTCTTAAAAGTCCTTTTAGTTTTCGTGTTGGGAATTTGACTGTCACTGCCCTTTCCCTTTCCTTTATCCTGTGTTAGTCTTGGGAGTCTACAATAATTCCTTTTGCTCCAATAAGCTTTTGAAAACCCTCCTAATCCACACTTCACTACCAGGCTTCTCAGTTTCAGAAATCATGCATATGTCTAAGTTGACTATGAAAATATTTTTGAAAGTAAGAATGCTCCCTTCCAAAGACAATCTTGAGACTTTTTGAGATATTAAAAATATCTATGTAAGACTTTCCTTCTATTACATTAAGTAAAGATTTTTTAAGATTAGGTAGCAACTTTATTAGTATGATAATATAACTTTATTACATTTCAATACCAGAGCTGAGATGAGGAAAACTAGGTTGAGATATAAGTTTCTTGAGCCAAATGATGAATAGAAAATCACAAGCATTACATAATTTTTTGAAGAGAACGTTATAAATTCACTTTTAATTTGATTTCACATATTTGAACTTAATAGTAAAGGAGATCACTACCATAAATGCTAATCCAACATTAACTGATGCCCTTATAAGATATGAAGGCAAAAAACACAAGACAGGAAAAGCAATATGTGGATGTGGGAAGAAGACATGTCTATCAGCCAAAGAGAGATGCTGTAGAAGAAACCAACTCTCCTGAAATCTTACTCTCAGACTTTCAGCCTCCAGAACTGTGAGGAAGTATGTCCTGTTGTTTAAACCACTCAGTCTGTGGTACTTGACATGGCTGCCCTCAGAAACTAACGCAGTATATATTACAATAAAATACAACTGGAGGAATATCCCTCAACTCTTACTGTGGCTATGTCCAAAGGGATGGCTATGTAAGAGTCTTTAAATTCCTGTATTTTATATTTTTGTTTGGAAAGTTACCCTGAACATGATGTCTTTCTAAATAAAAATGAGAAAATATAAAAGTTAGATAGGATAAAAGAAAGGAAAAAGAGGCTAAATGCATAGTAACGGACTCATCTCTGGTGTGGTCGCAGATTTGTGTCTAAGGGGTCAAGAATGCAACTTAAATCACCACATCTTGCTGAGCACACAGTTCCTTGTGTTCAGTTCCAGTCACTAGTTAAAAGATACACAGCTAGTGTTTAGGTGGTAGCAGACAAAAATCTGTGTGTTCACAGGACTATTCCAAACATCCTTATAATTCAGTCTCTGACTGTCTCCATTATGGCTGTTTTGACACGAGCTCTCCACATCTCTAGGAGTGCAAGCAAAGGCATGTCATAAGGCTGGGAACAAATTCTGCCCTCCAAGCTGCCACCCATCTCACCTGGCTTGCTTTACTCAATATGCCTATTTTTCCTGGAGGGCATTTACATTTGTGATTCTAGCTTAAGTAGGAAAAGTGTGAGTAAAGGAGTGGGGAGGAGGACCTCTTCCTTCCCTGTGTCTGTTTTGAGCAAAGGCCAAGATGTGATGCTCACAGTCAGCTCTGGAGAGTCCCAGTATCTACTCAGAGCAGCAGTTGTTGTTGTTGGGTTTTTTTTTTTTTCCAGCAGGCAAAGAAAAGAATTGGACATTTAAAAAAATATGCATCAAACATGCTACACATGAGCCATGTTGAATGCTTTTCATTAATTATGTTGTGTAATTGGAGTGATAATTCCTTCAGGAAGAGTCTACTATAGTCCTCACTTTATTTTTATTTATTTATTTAGGTGGAACCGGAGATTGAACTCAGGCCCTTGCGCTTGCCAGGGAAGCGCTTATTCCACTGAGCCATCTCCCCAGCCCCTAGTCTTCACTTTATAAAAGAAGGCGAGAGCTGCATCTGAAACAGGTTAAGAGGGCTGGGGAGATGGTTCAGTGGAATAAGTGCTTCCCTGGCAAGTGCAAGGGCCTGAGTTCAACCCCCGGTTCTGCCAAAAAGAAAAAAAAAGAAGAAGAAGAAGAAGCTAAGGAAGTTGGCTAAACCTCTCAAATGACAGAAGTTGAGCCAGAAATCTGGCCCAGGTATACTGATTCTGAGGCCAATGTCTCAGCTGTAGCACCTGGCATAAGAAGGGCTTTCATAAAGCTCTACTGAATCTTCTTGGTAGATGAATGACTTTGGGCAAATCCTCTTCTATCTCTTGGTCTAATTACCTCATTAAAAGAAGCAGAGGATTCATCTAGGAACTCTCTGAGGACCTCTAATCTTAGACAAACCACACTCAGACCCATAAAACGATGATGGCTGAACTTCAGGGTCCTCCTTGTCTCCTTTGCTCTTCCCACCCCTACTCTTAGCTCCTCTGCAGCACCACCCCTCTTGGTGGTGACAGCTGATGCAAACGGATTGACAACTACATTTTACAAACCAGTCACATCTGGAAGTCCAGCCATGGGAACATAGAATCTGTGGCCTCTGTTCAAGAACTACTCTCCAAAGCTACTTTCCATCCAAGGCTGCATCCCATAAAGAAGACACATCCCAGGACATGTGTCACAGCTTTACTTTTTCTAAAAGCCCCTTTCTAAATAGTGCTCTAGGTCAGCCTTCCTTGGAGATAGGGTTTGTAGTTATTTTTCTTCAAGATTTCACTTCAGCATCTACTGGAGAAGGGTAATAGAATTAAGGCAACTGTGAATGAAATTCCCTTATATTACATTTATATGTACATTGAGTTTCTCTAAAGGCCAGAGATGTTGAACATTTTTTCATTTATTTATTGCCTATTTGTACTTCTTCTGAGAACTGCCTATTCACTTTAGTTGCCCTTTTTTTGATTGGGTCTTTTATTTGGGGAGGGTGTCTAATTTTTTGAGTTCTTTATATATTGTAAATGCCAGTCCTCTGCCCAAGGAACAGCTGGCAAACCTTTTTCCCATTCTGTAGGTTGTCTCTTCACTCTGTTGATTGTTTCCTTGGCTGTGTAGATGCTTTTAAATTTGATATTATCCTATTTGTTCATTCTCAGTATTATTTCTTGCACCATTGGGGTTCTGTTTAGAATGGGGTTCTTGCCTTTGCCTATGTCTTTGAAAGTTTTACCTATTTTGTTTTTTTCCCCCATGTTGCCCAATGAGGGGAACCTACAGCATTGTTCTTGATTCCCATGGTAACTTAAGGGGAAACTTTCATGATGTCCTACAAATGAAGGGGGATGTCCTCAAGTTCCTTACAGCAGGAACCCACTTAGGTGGCAACACACAAGATTTCCAGATGGAGCAGTATATCTACAAAAGGAGAAGTGATGGCGCCAACATCAGAACTCTGAAGAGGACCAGGGAGAAGCTTCTCCTGGCAGTTCAGACCATCATTGCCATTGAAAACCCTGCTGATGTCAGTGTTACATCCTTTAGGAGCATTGAGACCTTCACTAACCAGATCTAGGCAATCTTTTGAGAGCTACATCTACTGGTGGTTACTGACCCCAGGTCTAACCACCAGTCCCTCATGGAGGCATCTTACATCAGTTTGCCAACAATTGCTCTGTGTGACACACATTCTCCTCTGTGCTATGGGGCCAGGGCCTTTCCCTGCAATGAGGGAGCTGAGTCAGTCAGTCTGGTGTGGTGGATGCTGGCCTAGGAAGTGCTGCACATGCATGGCACCATCTCCCATGAGCACCCACAGGAGGCCGTGCGGGATATTTACTTCCACGGGGATCCTGAAGATATTCAAAAGGAAGAGAAGTCTGCTGCTGAAAAGGCTGTGACCAAGGAGAAATGTCAGGGCAAATGGACTGCACCAGCTTCCTAGTCACTGGTACTCAGTGTGAGGTTGCGAGCTGGTCTGACACATGCAGGTACTCTCTGTACCCATACAGTAGTTCCCAATGAAAGACTGTGGTGCTCAACTGGCCACAGAAGACTGTTCTGCAGCTCCACTGCTTAGGCCACTGAGTGGGTAGGAATCACTACGTGGGTCCTGAGCAGACACTTAAAGCAAAAATGGAGACAAGGTCAACAGAAAATAAAATACCAGTTTCTTTAAAAAAATAAATTTTACCTTCTAGCTGATTAAGAGTTCCTGCTTTAAAATTAGATCTTTGATCTATCTTGATTTTAGTTTAGTACAGTGGATGGAGAGCCTTGTACAGCTTTCAGTGATAACAGACAGCCCACACCACTGGTTCAGTAGGTGGTGAGAGATACACATGTAGACAGTCTTTTGCATGTGGATATCCAATTTTTCCAAAACCATTTATTAAAAAGGTTATCCTTCCTCTAATGTATGTTTTTAGCCCCTTCCTTAGCCCTTTTGATTTGGAAATTTTGATAAAATAAAAACTTTATTTCTGAGAGAATAATAGTGAAAGATAGACAGACAGACAGAAACAGAAAAAGACAGAGAGAGACAGAGATACAAAGACAGAGATCGAGATCAGAAGTTAGATGAGAGCCCATGCAACTTGGCTCAATAACTGACCTTTGAATAACTACTACACAGGATGCCTGTCACATGAGGTGGATGTGGTTCTCCCCAAATCAGGAACACAGTGATGAGTAATGAAGAGAGAGTATGGAAGCTCAGAGCATTGGTAACAAACAGCCCTGTCTAACTGACTATAATATTTCTGAAGAAGCACTTGCCTGGCAGGTGCAAAGTTCTGAGTTCAATGCCCAGTACCGCAAAAACAAAAAACAAAAACAACAACAACAACAAAAACTTTGCTATCCATAATATGGAGACTCTGAGACATGAAACATCAGAATAGAGCACAGAGAACAGAGTAGAGCTGTCAAGGGAGTGTTTGTGGTGCTGTGGAAATCAACTCTCCTAGTCTAGATGCTCTAAGGAATGCATAGATAAAGACTAAAAGGAAGAAAGAAACAAGTAGAGTGGTTGTAGAAGAGCTTCCTACCTGACTGGAGGGAAGAAAAGGGCATGGCATGACAGTACTTGAGTTCTCTACCCTGGCTGGATTTTCACCCATGTAAGACTAAAGCATGTGGCAAAGTCCTTGCTTTGTACTGCTCATGGTTTCATGGTGGTGCTGACAGCAGTTAAGAGAAGCAGTGATGGAGAAGTGACACTGATTAAAAGGTGAAGTTAGAGGGCAGGCAAGATAGCTCAACAGACTAAGTGCCTGCTTAAGCAAGCACGGGGACTGGGGTTCAATTCCTGACCCCACATGCTGTGCTGGCCCTGCCTTGGGGCACCCTGAGCTGGCCATTGAGGCCTGGTGTGGTGGTGCACATCCATTATCCCAGCATTGGGGAGGGTGAAAACAGGAGGATCACTATGAGTCTGAGCTGCATAGTGAGACCCTGTACCAAATACATGAAAGAAACCTTGGTGTACTAAAGGAATAATTTACTCAGCAGAAGTCAGAAAGTGCAAATGCACTTTTATTGTAATAAGGTTTTTTATTTTTCTATAAAAGAAACTACACTCATTTTAGCCAGGTGTGGTGGTGCCTGCTTGTAATCTCAGCCTGTGGGAGGCTAAGGCAAGAGGATTGCCACAAGTTCAAAGCAAGCCTGAACTATAAACTGAGACCTTGTCTCAAAAAACAAAAAATAAGAACTTTTTTTTTGAGAGAGAGAAAGTGTGAGTCTTGGGATTGGATGAGGTGTGACTTTTGCTTTCAGGAGCTGGGACACTGCAATTGCAGGGTCAAGTGGGCCCAGCTAGAATTGATGGTCAGGTTTAGAAATTCATTTCAATGAAGGACACAAGGCTATGAAGACATGCTGGAGAAGGGGCTGACAGTGCATGAGTCTCTGGACAAGCTGAGAGCTCCCTCTCTGGGTGTGCCCACGCCTGAGCACAGCATCACTTCTCAGTGAGCATTACCTTCTCCCAGGCCATGTCCTCTGCATCTCCAGAACATCATATTTTGGTGAAAAGGGAATCTAGGCCACTATCATGCTTTAACTAATGAATTAAAAGAGCAGAGCTAATACAGATAGTACATCTGGGGCTACAGGACCACTTCCCTCCACTCATCTGAACCTGGGCAATGCCTCAGGACCAGTAACCTCCACCCTCATTGTCCTAAGGCCTACTACTAGGAGGTAGAGATAAGATGCATTCTTGCCACATCTGCTGACACAACCTATAGTAACCTCTCTTCACTTGGAATTCATTGAGAGTTCATGCATGTCGATGCATAATCAATTACAGTGAATTATGGGAGAGGACAATGTGTGATGGGTGTGGCTGTCATGATTCAGTGCCCTGTCAATCACATAGTCAGTCATGTTCTGGAAGACCATGACTGGTGGGCGGTCCCTCGATTAGGGCAGCATTTTAAATTCTTGAACCCACTGCCTTTGGTACTCATGTCATTTTCCTTTCTGCTGGCCCTAAGCCTGCACACTTCAAGCATACTGGTGCTTAAGTTAAACTTTGTTGTTGTTGTGTTTTCCCTTACTGTTGATTCATGCCACATGCAGGTCTTTGTTCATGACGCATAAGAACCTAGAAATCTGGGGCCCCGTCACCCAGCTAACAAGACTGCTAACATAGCAAATATTGGCTTTTCCAGGCTCTGAGGTGGGAAACTGCAAAGGAGGGAAATCTAGAATGGGCTAATGTATGCGTTTTATGTTGTTGCTCAAAAATCTTACCACCAACTTAGTGGCTTGAAGACACAAATTTATTTTCTTACAATTCAGAAGTCTGAAATGGGTCTCACTTTCCTGACACTGCCTCTGGAAATCTAGGCATCAGCGGGTCTGCTTTCCTTGAGAAGGCCTGAGAGGAGAATGCATTTTCTTGCCTCTTCCAGCTTTGACGAGCTCTTATCTTTTGGACTCTTCCCCTATCTTCAAAGCTAGAAGTTCAGCATATAAAATATTATATGTCTCTCTCCTCCTCATTCAAAGGGCCCATGGGATTAAACTGGATTCATCTGGATAGTCCAATACAAAATCTCCTTATTTTAAGGTCTGCTATTCAGCAACATACAGCATAACATATTCATTTCATACATGGTTCATCTATACTCTATCAAGAGTGTGCCTCAAAAAAAAAGAGTGTGCCTCATGCTATTCACAAGAGCAGATTGTACACATGCATTTCTTTCCAATTCCATGTTCAGTGACATACTCTTGGCAGTCTAAAATCTACCAAGTGAAAAATTCTTACTCCATGGAAATCAGCAAGCACTAAGAGCAGGGCTTTCCCCTCCTGATAGTTTGTTGTGAAACATTTAGCACCACAGCATGGACTACCTTATAATTATCTAAGACAGTACTAAGACACAGCAAGTGCTCCATAAATATTTGCTGAAGAAACAATAACTTGAATAACTAAACAAAGTGTCCTCTCATAACATTGCTGTTAGGATTTAGGGGGAAATCTAGTACAATGCAAAAGAATTTTGGAGTAGAAGAAAAGGAACACAGGCCCTAAGGAAAAAAGATTCAGTATGAAGTCAAAGGGCATTTTCTAAGAAGGGAATAGAGAGTTTTATTTTGATCTTGGGACTCAGTGCTTGAGTAATCTTGGCCATTGTGAGAATGCATGTTGTATTATACAAAGAAATCTTTACCATCTTGAATGATACATGGAATTCAGCAAGAGCAACTTTCACAGGTCTAATGTAAAATCCTGCTCTTGGATTAAGTGAGAATGAAATCAACAAAAACAGTATAAGTAAAGGCTGAAGTAGGGAATAGGCAAGCATGGCTGAGGCATGAGCCCTGAAAAGTGCGTCATGCAGAGTGCCAGAGGATGACTGACGTATTGCATTTAGATCCAGGTGTCACATAGATAGGCACTCTGAGGAGAGTGACTTGGGGCTGGGAGATGAGAAACTTTGTCACATGAGTCAAGAGAGAGGGAATAATGAGTGCTTTTGCTGGAAAAAGAAAGACTCCAACAAAAGGGAGGTGGACACCAAATATAACTATCCTACAGGCAGTGCCACTACCTTACCCAGTTCTTGAGGCATCATTTATGTTGGGAATCGTGGAGAGCAACTCTCAGAGCTGGGCAGCAGGCAGTCTGTGTGAGCAAGGCATTGCTTATCCAAATAGCAGAAGGCCCTGAGTGTTCTACTTCAGCTCAGTTTCAGAAAGAACTGCTTAACCCCTGAAGAGAATTTCCCTTGCCTTGAATGGGTTCAAAGCTGATACTGGGAGTCACACGTCTTAGGGGCAGAGCAAGGAATTCTGGCAACAGAAAAGCAGCAGGAGGCTTTTATGAAGTGACTTAATATATTTCCTACTCTGATATTCACTAATCCTAGGAATGAGAGCTAACATTTAAGGAGCCTCTCCTTGTACCACGCATTGTGTTAGTAGCTTTATATACTTAATTTCCTTTGATCTTCTAACCAATCCTATGGAGTGGCTATTACAGCCAGGTGTGATGGTATATGTCTGTAATCCCAGAACTCAGGAGGTTGAGGTAGGAGGATCTCTGCGAGTTTAAGACAAGCCTGGGCTACATAGTTTTGCTGTTTCAAAACAAACAAACAAACAAACAAACAAACAAACAAAAAACAAAGTGGCTATTATTAACCTTATGAAGAAATGGGGACTCAGAGATTAATTCTGTTCTTAGTCATCCAATTATTAAGAGGGTTAGCCAAGATTTTGAACTGAGTGTTTATGACTCCTTGATTCTTCTTGGAGTACTGCAGATAGGAGGAAGGCGGATCCCCTGTTATCCCAGGACTATGGATCAGCAATGTGGCTAGTTTCAGTACCAGTGCCAGACTTGAATAGATTTGTGGGAGGGTGCTGGCTAAAACACAGAAGCATGGTTGCAGCTGCTATTGACTGGCTAGTGGTGGCCCTGTCTCAGAGGCAAGACATCATACCTTGTCAGAACTCCTGGCCTGGAGGCTAGAGATCCCCTCTTCCAGACTTAGACTCCATAATCTGCAGAATCTTACTTTGCTCCTTCCTTTGTGCTGTCATCATAAACTTGCAATGCCCTGAGGAATGGAAATAGTCACAAGAACACCGGCCCAGACTGAATCCCTCTCTTCAGATTAAAGGGTATGAGTCAAGAGTGTGCTTATCTTGCCCCACCCCCAATACTCAAATCTGGATGGTGACATTATGAGTTCACTATTAGCCTCTGGATGGCTTCCACAGAGCCAGTGACATACTGGTGCCACTTCCTGGAAGGAAACAAGTCACTGATGTGACTGTCCTGGGAAGCTCATGCTTGGACTCACCCACCATTACACAACTGACTGCGCGCAGCCTAGCTTGGGTGTTCACTGTGTGTCACCACCACGCACGCAGCCACACCCCTCCACCACTGGAATAGCTTCTCTGGCTGGCCTCTGGTGCATCGTGAGGTAGTTGCTGACTGGGAAGAACCAGTGCCTTCCCTTATTACCTAACAAGCTGTACTAAAACTGCCATTTCCTGATTGCCAGTAGTGTCATTCTTCAGTGTGAGAATCTGCAGTGGGCTGATGCTGCGTCTTGGGCAATGGCTTCTGCATTTCTCTGGAGCCACCCTTGTTGACCGTGGCTCATTCTCACACCTAGGATTACAATCTACTTAGTATCAGAGGAAAACACCTGTCCTCGCAGTGGGCACGGCACAATGACAGTCAGGGATTCACACCTCCTGTTTTGTGCTCTCTGGGGCTCGTTTATTTTTGGCCTTGCCATTTTTCTGTGTAAATTATCTCCATGCAACCAGCCACTCTAGTCACCTACATTATGCTCCATCCCATTGCCACGCTTTACGCTAGGTCAGTGCGTTTATCACAGAACAAAAGTAATTGGCGCTGCAGATGAGAAAGTACATGAAGTCTTGTCCAGTGAAAAGCACCACGTGCTGGGAGCCTTTCACTCCTTGTCAGGCCCCTTCCTGAGCCCCACCAAAGAAATACACTGTTGTGATGTGAGTGTGCCATGAACAATAGGAGGAGCATTGGTTCCTATTTTTCTTTTTCTAGAAGATTCTAATACTGTCTTGCATCTCATCCATCTCAAAATTAAGTGAAGACATAGAAATGGGATGTGGAGAACGAGGAGAGACAAGCTACAGTACACAAGGTGCCTTCTGATCTCCAGCTCCCGGTCCCTTCAGAGGATACCAGTGATGACCCTGGAGCAGAGGGGCAGCTGAAGTCTCATCTCAGTAGGTGGCCTTTGGTCTCCTGCCTCATCCTGTGTGTGTGCCCTGCGTGGATGTCTGCCTTGTCTTTCAGGATCTCATGAATAAATGTCAGCTTTCTGAATAGCAGAAGCTATGGTGTCCGGAGGCTTAGTCGGAAGAGCCAAGGGCGACTGGACCTCTGAATCTCTAACCCAAGGGCTCTGGGCGGTACTTTGCTGGACCCTGGTCCTCGAGTGGCTGTACTCAGGTGTGGTCATAAGGGTTTTAAAGCTCCCCTGGGCCAGGTGTGGTAGTGCACACCTGTAATCCCAGCACTAGGAGGCTGAGGCAGGAAGAGTGCCACAAGTTCAAGGCCTAGCGAGTTCAGGGGCAGCCCGAAATTTATAGCAATACCCTGTCTCAAAAAAACAAAAACGCTTGGGAGGCTGAAAACAGGAGGATTACTACATGTCCGATCTGTGTAGTGAGACCCTGTAAACCCTATGCTAAATACAAAAACAAAATGAAAACAAAACAAACAAAAAAAAAAGCCTTCTGGCTAAGAGACTCTTTCCTGCCTGGGATAAGACTTGAGATGCATTCACCATTTGCACAAGACTGGTATTTAAAAAACAAAACAAAACAAAACAAAACAAAAAGACTGGTATTTCAAGTGCAACAGTATTAAGTAGCCCTGTGACAAGAATAACTTGAGATATTGCTTTTTAATCACTGATTGCCCAATACCTCGTATTACACAGCCACAATCCTCTCATCCTCTGTCATTTATCAGGCAGAACAGTTGGTGAATGGTTTGAAGTCTTCAGCTGCAGTGCATAGGAGTGTCATGAGTCGCTCTCTAAGGATTGTGGTAGGGAACTCAGAGCAAGATTTGACAGGGAAGTCACCTGCTACTCATGCTCAGCCGAGACAGGTTGTTGGCTGTGACATAAGTCATCTCTTATCACAGACTGTGGAGAATCTCAAAGAATGTGACCTCCTCATTGGAGACATCCTTAATGAATGCTCTCTGAATGAAGATAAAAATAAAGTTTGCTGCATGTATACCTATAGAGAAAACATGTAGAGGGGAAAATGTTAGGTCAAAAATCATGAGTACTGGGCTGGCGAGATAGCTCAGTGGTCTAAAGCGCCTGCTTAGGCAAGCATGCAGGGACCTCGGTTCGATCCCCAGCACCACATGCCATGCCAGCCTCGCCCACAGGGTGGACTGAGCTGACCATAAAAAAAAAAAAAAGAAAAAAGAAATAAAGGAAACATTTAAGAAAAAAAAAGATTAAAAAAATTATTTAAAAAAATCATGAGTACTTACAATTTTCAGATTTTATGCTAATTCATGAGACCACCAGCAATTTATGAAAGTACTTGTTCTCCTATCTCTTTCTAAACAAAATGGGCTTTTAAACTTTGCCAATTTTACTGGTGAAGAAATAAAGTGTGGACCTAACTTTGAAAAACATTTGTATGCTTATATTCCTGAAGACTCTTTTCAGGAGGAGACTTAGATGCTACATATGCTCTCTTGGGGTTTGTTGATGCCACTCAGGACCCCAAGGAGAGAAGGGGTCAAAAGAGAGGATGGAGGACTTGGACAAGGGAGAGAAGAGGGGAGGAGAGTGAGGAAGTAGCAGTAGGTGGAGGCAAACCAGAGCATAGTAGACACTGGAGTTCCCAGGCGCCCAGGCATCACCTGTCCTTTCCCCACTTGTCTAACCTCCGCCCAATGAACCATATGCTTCTAGACGTACTTTGCTTCCTGTGAGCAAGGTGTTGTTCTGTAGCCACTCAATTCTCATGCTATTCTCTTAGGACAGGTACTAGATAGTAATTCACCACTGCCCACAAAGTTCCTGCTAGGAATTCCAGGGGAAAAGGAGTTGTTTAGGTTTGATGGTGGGTGTCTACATTTGTATCACTGATTATTTGAGATGTAGGAAATGACCATGGTGAATTCTGGCTTAATTTAAGAACAAAAACAACAGCAACCTCTCCTCCCCAAATAAAACCCACAAAAACAAACAAACAACAAACAAACAAACACCACCCCAAGCAAGACAAAAGCACAAAAACAAAAAAGCCACCTCTGGTCTTAGCACTAGGGGAGATAAAATGTACTGTATCAAAAAAAAAGATGAATAATTTAAATAGTTTGTGCAGAGTACAGTTACAGCACTAGTGGAAAAGTTACCTTCTTAGGGGCCAGCCAGATAGCTCAGCAGATTAAAGTACCTGCTTAGGCAGATGCAGGGACCAGGGTTTGGTCCCCCTCCCCCGACCCTCTCATGCTATACCAGCCCCATCCTGGGGTGTGCTGAGATGGAGATTGAAACTAGGTGTGGTGGTATGCACCTGTAATCCCAGCGCTTGGGAGGCTGAAAATAGGAGGATCACTCCAAGTCCGATATGTGTAGTGAGACCCTGTAGGCCTTGTACTAAATACATAAAAAAAGAATAAATATTACCTTCTTTAGTTGTAGTTAGAAAAGAGATTCTCCAGATTATCTTGAATTAAACCAGTTGATGACCAACAAAACTACATGTGGAAGGAAGAGAAGTATGTTGGCCACACAGCCAGGTCTCAGGAGATTTCCATACAGTTCAAAGGCATGCCTTCTTCAGGACTAGACTATAGTGTGGTAGTTGGAAGGCAGTACATGGTTCTATGTGGGTGCTATAACCAGGAGGTCGCTACCCTTCTCTTGGCAAAACATTCACTGATTGCTGCTGTAGAGCTGCGTCACTTTGATCCAGTTCCTACATCTTTTCTTTGCAGGTCACGTCTCTAGCTATGAAATGGTCTTTATTCTTCCCCCGACCTCATACTGTCCACACATAGTTTCAGGTCTGTCTCTTTGAGCTTTTACCACTCCTACTAATGGTCCAATGCCTAATGTCCATTCAAAACTTCTCATGTGACCTGTCAGGGTCTGTATAACTCTGACAATCTGATCTGGTGTTTCTGCCAGTTCTTAAATACTTAAAGACCTCCGCTTTCCCACACTATGGGTCTTTCTTCCTGTATGATTGCCACATTTACCTCCTATTCTTCAGAGGACAGCAAAGACTGTTGTCTCTCACTTAGGCTATGTACAGGAGAATAAAACCTATTTCCTTTCTTCATCGGGATGGACTGTTTGGTTGGATCAGCTGATAGCCCCTAGATGCAGGAGATGTTGCAAAGCAGGGGTTCAGTGTTGAGAGAGAAGAAAGCCTGATTTCTCATACTGACATGGAAGAGTGGAGAACAGGTGAGCAGCCAGGTTCAAATAGTTTATCTCTCACAGCATTCTCAAGGAAAGAAGAGCAACTAACCAGAATTGAGAGGAGGAGAATATTCTCTCTTGGCAAACTCTGCTCCTCCATGCAGTGAACTTACCAGAACCATCTGGGATTCAGGGGGAAGTCTATTCAAGCAAGCCAGGGGCTCCTCTATCAGTCAGAAAGCTACAGATTTTGATTCTTTTTTTTATTATTTTATTGAGAAACAAATATGAATGAGAGAGTTTCAAAGCTGATTAAAAGGACAGTTTTGATAATTAATACATTGTACATTGTTATCTTCTTAGTGGTTATCCATAGTACAAGAAGCAGACAGGATATCCTGTCCAAACACTATTAGTACACCTCTTTCTTCTCACTGAATTAAGCAAAAGTAGCTGTATATCTATTCTATTTTGTATATAGAAATACAAAATGTTCTTCCCTTTGTATCTTTTTTTTTTGTTTAGTCCTGTCAGAAGTGGGTATTCTATTGGAATCTAAATACTATAGGTGCTTGAATTCAGCAAAACAGAAGGATTTTGATTCTGAGCTGTGTAACTCTTATGATTCCATCTCTGTTATTTTGGAAGCTGGGTTAGAAAGGAGGAATACAGATAAGTAGCACCATTTCACTTCCCAACCCGCTTCCTTTCCTGGGCACTGAATGCAGAATAGAGTGATTTGTTTAAGGTCTTCAAGCAGTTTGAGGAAATAAAATACACTGCATAGATATAGGCCTCCTACAATGGAGTCTGGGAACTATGAAACCACCCAGAAAGGTGCCCTATTCCTTACTTTCTTCTGTAGCTACCAACCATTTTTGAGAACAATAATTTTCCTGTGGTCTGATGAAAAGAAATTGACAAATTCAAATTAGCCCAGATATCAGTGTCATCAGTTTTGGTCCCTTGATGAAAATGTGTTTTGATTGGTTACTAAGACTGCTAACCCACCAAAGCTCAGAGTTATGGAAATAAGGTTTTTTTGTTTTTTTGTTTTTTTTTTTTTGCAGAACTGAGGATTGAACTCAGGCCCTTTTGCTTGCCAGGCAAGCGCTTTTTCTGCTGACCCATCTCCCAGGCCCCCGGAAATGAGATTTTTAAAAAATGATCTAATGGGTCATGAGATGTCAAAATGAAGGATGCTAAGACTTCTTCTTTTTTGGTAACAGCATTTGAGCTCAGGACCTTGCACTTGCCAGGCAAGAGCTGTGCCACTGAGCTATATGCTGGCCCTGCTAATTTATTTTTAACCCTCGGTTAAAGGAGCCATGAATTTGGGATAGACATAGCCCAAACTCTCAAGGTTTTGTCTCCGAGACCTTGCCATAACAGAGAATGAACAATTTCACCTATCTTTAAGGCTGGCTGCCTCTGGCTGGCCAGGATAAGTGACGCAGTAGCTGGAGCCCACTGGCCCATTTTTTTCTAGAATTGTAAATTTATTTTCTTGATCAAAACTAAAGGAGGGCATAACATCTTGGGGGGAAAAAACATAAAAGGTAGCTAAGTCAAGTTAATTTCTCCCACCACCAAAAAAAAAAAAGTGTCTCTTCTAGGGAGGACTGTCCTTTATAAGGAAGGAGTCCAAAGCAAAGTAGTCTACCCCCAAGTAGCCAACTGCATCATGACATCATATCAAAGGCCTCGATTTGGTTTTATGCCATGGAAGTGAGTATTCAGCCATGGAAAAGTCAGGCAACCTTTGGAGGGGGAAGTCTGAGTTGTAAGAAAAACCTTTCTTTGCCATGGGCATTAGCATAGGAGACAAATAATCTTACAGATTTATTAATTAGTTAAGTTCTTCAACAAACTTCCTCACACCTTTCTGTCAGCAATTCCTCTGTTTGTTCCAACTCAAACATCTGACCAAACCACTAGCCATTTCCTATGCATGTACTCTGTGTATTTCCCATGAATCTACACTGCAGATCCCTACAGGAAGCCATCTGACTTTATAGCAACGCCGATTGTGTAATTCCCACTTCTGCTGATGGAGGGGGCCCTTTTCCCATTGTCTTTTAAGGCAGTTTTTAATGCCAGCCTAAAATTTTTAGCCTTACTTTTCTACCTGGTGTTACACACCACACAGGCATTTACCTTAGGCTGACTCCTTATAAGAAATACCATGAAACCATAGACATGTGTCAGTGAAGGAGTGGTATGTGACAGAGTAGGCACACTGAGACTCTGAGTCACCTGCTCATATAACTTGTTTGTAACTCCAGGATATTGGATGGAAAGCTGCCAAGTATGCTTAACTCTATGCTTGGAGGACAGGTAACATCCAGTTTATTGTAGGTCATACTGAGTGGACTGGTGGTGTCCATGAGCAGGATTCCAATTTCTATCCACCAATAGCAAGCTAAGACTGCTTCTGAAAAGGAAAATGGAGCTGGGTGGGGTCATGCATGCCTATAACCCCTGCACTGAGAAAGCTGAGGCAGGAGGATCAGCACAAGTTTGAGGCCAGCCTGAGTCATATAGTGAGTTCCAGGCCAGCCTAAACTATAGAGTGAGACCATGTAACAGCAGCTATATAGGTGTATCTACACAGATACATCTAAAACCACTGGAAATGGAGCAGTCCTAAGGTTTCAAATTAGTTGGGCAAGTTTTTCTCTCATGGGTCTTTCTCAATCTTGAAAGTCTTTGAGGTGATCAGTAAACTGGTGAAAAAACCATGCTTCAACAATATATGCTGCTTCCAAAGTCTGAAAAGGTCTACCAAATATAGGCATCTTTCTTGATGATAGAACTTGAAAGATGTACCTACTTCTTCCTTTGGAGCTGAAGACTCGATCCCTGAACTTTACAGGGGATGTAATGAGTT
>NW_004524873.1:1113831-1122230 GCF_000260255.1 Octodon degus
GCATTTCTGAGACTTTCCCAGGAATGTGGCGGCATTGCTTTCGGCTGCCACAGCAGTGCTGTGAGCAGCGAGGCTGAGGAGCAACCTGAAGTTGTTCGTTGTGCACTATCAAAAGGCGCTGCAGCCCCTCTCTCCCAATTTGTGAACCTCCACAGTTTGATACCACTTCCACCTCTGCCTTTTCCCTCTTTCCTTCGCTTCTAAGTTTGGAGATAATTTAGCATATTAGCGAAAGCTATTAAAAGTTTCCTGTAAAATAAATCTCATCTGAGTCAGAAATTATTATTATTCCATGTTGTGCTAACATCTATTTAGATGTTCTTATCACCAAGTTCTTTCTTTACCTATTGTTTTCTTATACTCTTTTTAGTACATGTGCAGCTGAAGCAAGCTTTGTTTTCTTCTGTTCTTTGTCCTGCCCTGTGGCTACAATATTAATTTATTATTTATATTTCATGCTATACTGACTTAACTTCCTCTGATGGAACACAGGTGTTGGATCAGTTAGGGTTCAGTAAAGGCAGGCTCACAAGGCAGCTTCCAATGACTGCAGAGTCAGAGGTGGAGAGATTCCTTTGGGCCCTTTGCATGCTGCACAGACAGAGGATCCAGTCAAATGCGGAAGGCCTGTTGCTCACTGCACAGGCTCATGCAAATCCATATCAGAAAGCTGAAGAGTCTGCCCTGGAAGCCCAAGACAAATGTCCAGAGCCAATAGTGAAGACTGTGGCTCCTCTGAAGAAGCAGAAGCAAGGCTTCCTTCCTCCTTCTCATTTTATTCCATCCAGGCAACAAGCTTATTGGTTGGTGCCACCCACACCCAGGATGTCTTCTATCTTCAGTGTCAATCATCCAGACATGGACTTCATAATACTTAAGAACCAACATTGTATCCATCAATATTATTTTATGAAGAAGAAAATAAAGATACCTGCCTAATGTATGTGTATATATCACAAGCATATTATAAAACAGGAGAGAACAATTACAATCCTCATCTTCTACTACTCATTCTGTAATTCCTTGGACTTCAAATTTATTTTTGAGACAGGGTTTCACTATGTAGATCAGGTTGGCCTTGAACTCTGGCAAGCCTCCTGCCTCCTCCTCCCAAGTGCTAGGATTACAGGCGTGTGCCACCACACCCAGCCTTGGCTTCCAGCAAGCACCTCAGCAGGTCTTGGTTCTTTTCCTGGTGGGGTGACCCATGCCTTTATTCCTGAAGATTCTGGGCCATTTGTCATGCTGCCAGGATTACACTGTTGTAGTTTTGCATTGATCTTAAAACAGCTGGGTAATGCCAGGAGTCAGCCTAAGGGATCTCTTACCCTCAAAATATATTCTTCCTTTCCTCCTTTGGATAGCAAAAGTTCAATTTTCCCTTGGTAGTTTGGGTCAATGGGCCCTGTCAACACCATAATTCCCTTTTTAGCATGTTTACTTGGAGCCAGGAGGAGCCCAGAATGACAAGGAGGAAGTCTTAGCTTCTAGTTCAATAGAATCAGTGCTGTGCTTCCTGGTACAAACCTTCCCCCCATCTGAAACTAAGACCTCTGGTCCAGCGGGGCATAAGGTTATGGGAATAGAAAGCAGCAGTTTTGCTAGTGGGTCTCTGAGGTAATGGTAAGTGGTACCATTCCCACTTCCACCCCTGGATTCCTGGACTTGTGGACCCTGGCTATGGGAGACAATATTATATAGCCTTTTAAACAACCCTGTCCCAGCCATGGAAGTAATGTCACTAGATGGTGATTTAAATGTATCTTTGAAAGGTCATTATACCTTTCCAACAACTCAGTTGCTTCTGGACAGTGAAGAACATGGTGAGACAGTGACTAGTGAATTCCATGAGCACGAGCCTGTTACCTCACTTCTTTGGCTGTGACATCAGAAACAGTACTATGTAGAATACCATGCTTGTGGGTGAGGCATTGTGTAAGACCAAGGATGGTAGTTCAGGCAGAAGCATTACATGAAGGGAAGGCAAATCCATACCTGGGATAAGCATCTACCAGTAGAAGAAAGTGCTGCCCTTTCCATGATGGAAGTGGTCAGTCATCCAGACACACCCAGAACTGTGCTAATGTAATCCACTGGGTGTTTCCTATTCAAATTGACACCAGTTAGCTATCACAGTGGTATATGCTCAGAGGTCCTACTGGCCCCAAACACCTTCTTTCTGTTGTCATCTAATAATGTTTTGAATGGATACAAGATTTTTAAATCACAGCTCATTTTTTCCTCAATAGCCTATAAATATCCTTCTTTGTCTCCCAGTAGCCTCCACTTTTGCTGATAGTTTATTAATGATTACTCCCTACTCCTTATCAATAACTTGTTCTTTCTGTTGATAAATGATACATCAATCCTTGGAGCTAAAACTTTCTAAGAGCTTTCACTTCTTTGTGTGAGAGTGTTTCTTTTCATTAAACCCACCTTGAACTAGGGAAGTTGTTTAAATCTAAAGTTGTTTTCTTCTATCTTTTACTTTCTCATTCTGGAAATTTTGTTACATTAAGTCCCCACTTAATTGGTTTTCTATGTCTTATATGTATGTGTTTCTCTCATATTTAATATGTTTTGTTTTGTTTGCTCTGAGTTATTAGAATCTCACCAAACACTGATTTGGAGCTCAGAAACACTGACCTTTCTCTTTAGTTTCTATGATGAATTCTAAATTTGGAAAGCATATTTTTCATTCCATAATTTCATTTTTATGCTCCAATTGCAGCACCTTTAAAATCCTCATTATGTTTTTCCCCTTCATTATGTTTGAATTGAAGTTCACTTCCATTTCACCCACTAATTCTGCCTCTAGGTCAGCCACATGCTTCCATCACGCAATTTAGTTTATTTCCTGAAAATTACATGCTCCCTTTGTCATCTTCTCTTCATGATAATGCATAAGCCAGCTGTTGGAGTCTCTCAAACAGTGGTGCACTGGCTGCCACCAGAATCTGGGCCAGCAGTCACTGGAACAGGAAGTTGCCACTTTTTTGTTGAGATTTTAGGGGGCAGAGTCTCTATCTTCAGATGCAAGAAAACTGAGTATTTTCCAGTGCCACTGATATCAAAGAAATCGATTAGATTCTCCTAAATAGGGTCACAATAAGAAGGGAAGGCAACAGATGTGGGCGCTCATGCCTAGATGCCAAACAATACACTCTTAGCTGCATCCAGACTCTTCATTTGGTGGTGCTGTTGACCTACATGCAGTCCTGTCACCATACTTGTGTGGCCCTAATGATTAGATGGATGGTCTTGTTCCCAAAACTCTCCAAGGCTGGGCAAATGCAGCACTACTGGCCTAAATCAGCAGGAGATTGAAAGGCAGATTTTTTTTTTCTATTTCATTTGGCAGCTTCGGCTCAGTGTTATTGCACATAGCAGTACTATTCCTCCATACTCCACCCCACCTTAGGCTAATCCATGAAAACTAAGCAACAATTTTAAGTTCTGGTCACACTGTTAACAAAGTCAAAAAATCTCAGACTCTAATAAAATTGTTTGAAAATAAAACCTGTTGCCTTTTCAGTTAGGTTCCCCCCACCCCACCCCCATAAGACCTCTTGTTGGCTAATCAGTGTCCACTCCTCCATAATGCCTGGCTTGTGTGTTGTGAGGACCTCTGGAGATCACACTTCTACTGAGCTACTTTATCTAGAGATCAATAAGATGATGTCCTAGGGCCTAAGCTTCAAGCCTCTAGTTCCACCCTCCCAACTCCACTATTCTTGAATTGTATAAAACATATCTTCCTGGCCATACTTTTTCTGAGGTGATCCTCAAATAGTGACTGGCAATGTCTGTGTCTGCACCTCAGGAAAGCTTCACAGAGGCAGAGCCCTTGACTTCACCCCATGAAGTAGGACACTGCAGCTGGCAATTAAAGTGATTTTTTTTTTCATGCTACATTTTGACAACTACTGGAACTACAAAGCCACATGAGGAAAAAAATCCCACTTCAGATGGCCACTTCAAGAAAGACCTAGAATACTCTTCGATTAATTTTGCATGCCTGAATCTGGTAATCTGAGCAACGACTTCGAAGTTAACAATAATAACCATTGTTAATTTCCTATCATCTTGTTTTGAAATCTGTATCTCTTTTCTTTAACATTAAAAAAGAAAAGAAAGACGTATACACCCCATACTCACTGTTCTCACAGTTCAGAGTTTGAAAATACCTGGAAATTATCTTTGAATTATACCGAACCAGTCATCCAACGTTTCAAACAGATTTTCTCCTTAAACATGAAAATATTTATTCTGAGCCAGCAAGGGCTGAGGGTCAGTCCCTCTACAAAAGCTCATACAACCCCCAGTATCAGACTGTCAACAGTTCTTTTTCTTAAGCCTGGAAGGAAAGAGTTATTCTGTTCACTGGGCAACCAAGCTTTCATTTTATTTAGTTACCAGAACCTAGAAGTTGAGATCTGTGTCCTAGCAACACAAAACTTTTCTAGGGAATGTCACTTTTCATATGCATTGTCTCCTTTAATCCTCACATCAGCCCTGTGAAGTTAACACTGGTATCCAGAGGCACAGACAATTTATACAGGAAGCAAATAGGGATGCTGGCAAGTGTACCCACATCAGGCTGGCAGCTGTACTCCTTGTCACCACGGAATGGACTGCACATGCAGCATTATGGATGTACACAAGCCTATCTTTATTTGCTTTTCAATTCCTTCAATTAAAAGGACTTTGTATTAGTTCTCAGTTGAGAGCTTGGGACGTGAAGTCAGGTGAGTGACTGATCCTCCCTGCCCTTGACATTTGCAATGTGAAATGAACACAAACAATCAAAGGGGCAATTAAAATGATTAGTGTGCTAAGTACTAGGGCAGAAGTGAAGGGTGAGGCTGTGGATGTGGGCAGCGGGGTGCCAACGTGAGACTCAGTCAGGAAAATCCTGTGGAGGGGTGGCATGAGATGAGTCTCAAGGGCAGAGGGGGTGGTTAGAGGAATTGTGGGGTGCGGGGCAGGAAGATGCATGCATGAGGGGCCAGAGCCCAGGAAATTGCAGGAAAGTGACAAGGGGAGTGTTTAGGTGAGTGAGTTAGGGAAAGTGGCCAGAGACATGAGGCTGGTGGAACTGGCTAATACTTGACCTAAATAAAATGTGTCTCTTTGCCTTGAGACATAGGAAGAAATTAGTTCCTGGAATCAAATGGTAGTGTCCCAACCTATGGAGAACAATGAATGCAACCCCAAAGGGAAGTTCTGTATCTACGAATACTTACATCCCATGAACAGAGCAAGTCCAAATAAATAACATAATGATGTGCCTCAAGGTCCTAGAAAAGCAAATCCAAATCCAAAGTGAGTGCAAAGAAGGAATTCTAAAGATCAAAGCAGAAATTAAGAAAAATAGAGACTAAGATAATGACACAAAGAATCAGTAAGTTGGTTCTTTGAAAGAATAAACAAAATAGAAGCTGGATGTGGTGGTGCACACTGTAATCCCAGCATTCCGAAGTCGGAGACAGAAGGATCACAGTGAGTCTGAGGCCAACCTGGCTTACAAAGTGAGTTCAAGCCCAGCCTCAACTAAATCGACATTGTCTCACAAAACTAACCAGCTAACCAAACAAACAAATAAAAAACAAACAAAGACTTAGCCAATAATGAAAAGGGGGAAAAAAGACCCATATCAGCACAATTAGAATGAAAATGAAAAATAATAACCAGCACTGCAAAAATCCAGAAGATAATTAATAACTAGTTTAAAAACCAGGGATGGAATACTTCCAAACTCATTCCTGGAATCTAGCATTACCTGGAATCCAAAACCAGACAGAGATGCAACTAAGAAAGAAAATTATGGTCCAATCTCTTTAATAAACATATATAACAATGTTCAACAAAATACTGGCCAACAGAATGTCGTGACTTATTATCAAGATCATACATCTTGACCACATGGGCTTTGTCTCGGGTGTCTTAATCACTTTCTTATCACTGACACACAGGACCTGACACTCACAACTTGAAGGTTTGTATAGGCTCACATTTTAGTGGTTTCAGCCCACAGTCCACTGGCTCTGCAGCAAGACAGCGTGGCAGAGGAAAGGTAGCTTCAAGACTTGGCATCGGGAAGCAGAGAGTAAGAGAGATCAAGGGGGTGAGGGAGACAGACCCTCCCAGGGCAGAGCCCAAGGACCTACCTCCTCCAGCCAGGCTTTATTGCCAACATCACGGTTTGCTATAAATCATGTACCCTGTCACAGTCATCTCTGCAAAGTCCTACCCATGACTGCATGAAGCTTTGGGGGCATCTAGATATAAAGGATAACATCCTCTTAATACAATCATCTATCAACAGTCCTGCTATGAATATATGAATCTCCTGGGAGACATCTAGATATCAACCATAACACCAGGAATGTCAGATGGTTCAACATAGTCAAATCAATAAATGTAATACATCACATAAGCAGAAGCAAGAACAAAATCACACAACCATCTCAATAAATGTTTAAAAAACCTTTGACAAAATCCAACATCCATTTGTGATTAACAATAACAACAAAAAAACCCAAAGAAAACAGGTATAGAAAGGACCTTAGCTCAATCTGATGAGTCATTTAGCACTAATCTACTTCCAATATTATATGAAACAGAGAGAAACAGCAAGTTTTCCCTCTAAAATCAAGAAAAAGATAAGACTGCCCAGTCATCACTCCTATTCAATATAATGCTTAAAACTTTAACCAGAGCAAGCAGGTGAGAGAAAGAAACAAAAGATATATAGATAGGAAAGGAAGAAGTCAAATTATTCTTATTTTCGGACAACACCATTCTTTATATAATAGACAAAAAAATTCCACCAAAGTATTCCTACAATAAGTTCAACAATGTAGTAAGATACAAAATCACACAAAACTCAATAATTGTCCTGTATACCCATAATGAACCCACTGAAAAAGAAATTAGGAAAATAATGCCATTCACAGCAACATCAAGAAAAATTAAATACTTGGGAATTAATCTAACAAAGTGAAAAGACCTCTATAACAAAAACTATAATTCTCTGAAAAAGCAGATCAAAGATGATATTAGAAAATGGGAAGATATCATTCAATTAGTAGTGTCAAAATGAACATACTTCCAAAACTGATAGATTAAATATACCCCTAAACAAAATACAAATGACATTCCTCACAGAGCTATACAAAAACAATCATAAATTCATATGAAAGCAGAAGAGACCCAGAATAAACCAGGCATGGTGACATATGCCTACAGTCCCAGCACTTGGGAGGCCGAGGCAGGAGGATCATCACAGGTTTGAGGCCACCCTAGGTTACATAACGAGTTCAAGCCAGCCTGACCCACATAGGAAGACCATGTCTCAAAAAACCAAAGAGACCCAGTATAGCAAAAGCAACTCTGGGCAACAACAGAGAAGCAGGAGGAATCACAGTCCTGGATTTGAAGTTATACTACAAGGTTACAGTGATTAAAACAGGATGGTACTAGCTCAAAAACAGGTGTGAGGGCCAGTGTCACAGAACAGAGCACACAGAGCAATACAAGGCACATTCAGCCACCTGATCCTTGACACAGGGGCCAAGAACAAATGCTGGAGGGAAGATAGCCTCTTTAACAAATGTTGCTGAGAAAGCTGTCTATCCACACACAGATCACTGAATCTAGGCACGAATCTCGTATCATGCACTAAAATCAAGATAGATCACAGATCTATACGTTAAAACAGAAGCAATGTGCTGAAAGTTAGGCAGAATTCTTTCAAAAATTAATTTTATTGGTGCACTTCTGACATACATGACCACATTCATCACAGGGAATGTGTTCCTGTACTTGATATATTTTATTTCCTTTCTTCCCATTTTCCTCCCTTTCTTTCAATCCTTCTTCCCCTTACAAAACTTAGTTTCTATTGTTTTCCTTCCATTCTTTTTAAAAACCACTATTGCCTCCCTTCCCTCCTTATTCTCTCATTTCCCTTTCCATTTGAATATTTTCTTCCTATGTCATATCTTTCATCCACTTTGGTTCCTATTTACACTTTGGATTTCTCACACAGGAGAAAAAAGTAATACTTAAATACATGTGTCTGATCTATTTCACTTAAAATTAATTTCTCAAGTTGCATCCACCTAAAAATGTCTCAAGTTTATCCTTTTTTTTTTCCCTCTCCAAATGCCTTCAGGGCAGGTTTGGCTGGCTTGAGTTGTGGGGATCGAACCACAGTGTGGAGAGCTGCAAAGGACCGCGCCTACAAGATGGCGCTGGTTTCTGCCTTCCACCCCCCGTGGGTGAGCGCTCTCTGTGCACAATGACTCCTTATATGGCCAGGGCTGCTGTCATCATTTGCTTCCACATATGCTGGACCCATGGGTGATCCCCACGTGGCACACTGGGATTGGGCT
>NW_004524873.1:1124543-1126103 GCF_000260255.1 Octodon degus
TGGCAATATATATATCATTGTCTTTATCAATTCATCCATTGATGGGTATCGGGGCTATTTTCAAAAGTTAGCTATTATAAATCATGCTGTTATAAACATGGGTGTGTATGTTATCACTGGGGCATGATGCTTTTTTACTTTTCCATGAAGATACCTACAAGGGCATATCTGCGTCAAATGGAATCTCTACTTTTAGTTCTTTGAAGAATGTCCATACTGATTTCTATATTGGTTGTATCAATTCACATTCCCAACATCAGTGGGAAAGGGTTCTTTTTCCCCAGATTCCTGGAGGCATTTGTTATTGGTTGATTTCTGCATGATAGGCATTTTTTTTTTTTTTTAATTTAGTACAGGATCTGTGGGTTACAGGATCTACAGGGTCTCACTATGTAGATCAAACTCTTCGTGATTATCCTGTTTTCAGCCTCCCAAGCGCTGGGATTGCAGGCATGTGCCACTATGCCCAGTCTCAGTCGCCGTCTCAGCGTGCTCTGGGGGTGGGACTGGCACAGCACCCTGGAGATCAAACCTCAACCGATGCGTTCTGCCTAAGCAGATGCTTTAATCTGCTGAGCCATTTGGCCGGCCCATGATAGGCATTCTTTCTGGGGTGAAATGGAATCTTAGTATTGTTTTGTGTCTCTAGAAAGGTCAGTGATGTCAAACGTTTTAAAAATACTCATTTGCACTTTGTACTTCAAGTGAGACGTGTGTCTTTTCATTCAGATGTCCATTTTTGGAATGGATCTTTAATTGGGAGGGGTCTGATTTTTTTTTAGTTCTTTATATATTTTAGATATCAGTCCATTGTCTAAGGAATAGCTGGTAAAACTTTTTTTCTCACTCTGTGGGTTTTCTCTTCACTACAAAACAGTTAAAACTTGAAGATACAGGTACAGGCAATGAGTCTCTGAACAAAGTCCCAACTGCACAAGAAATAACATGAAGAATCAACCACTGGGATTATATCAAATTCAAAGGCTTGTGCACAGTGAAGGAAATGACCACGTGGGTGAAGAGACAACCTACACAAGGGGAAGTTTTTTCCCAGTTACGCCTGTACAGAGGGCTCATTGCCAGACTATATGACAAAAAATAAATAAATAAATAAATAAAAATTAGACTCCCTGAAACAAAAGAGTAAGTCAAAATGTGAGCAACTGAAATGAACAGACGTTTCTCAGAAGATGAGGTACAAATGGCCAATAAATACATGGAAAAATGTCCACTATTGCTGGATATTAGAGAAATGCAAATTAAAAGAACATCAAGATTCCATCTTACCCCAGAGACAATGGCCATGATCAAGAAAGCAATAACAGGGCAGGCCAGATAGCTCATTGGATTAAAGTGCCGGCTTAGGCAGATGCCAAGGTTTGATTCCCCCATGTGCCATGCTGGTCCTGTCCCCGAGGCACGCTGAGATAGTGACTGAGACTGGATGTGGTGGTATGCACCTGTAATCCCAGAGCTTGGGAGGCTGAAAACAGGAGGATCACTACAAGTCCAATCTGTGTAGTGAGACCCTGTACTAAGTATGAGAGAGAGAGAGAGAGA
>NW_004524873.1:1127553-1128294 GCF_000260255.1 Octodon degus
AGAAAGGAATCGTCAACATGTTTTGTGTACTCCATTTAATCATCTGTCTAATCTTAGTGCTTTAATAACTATCATTCTAAGTAGAAATAAACTCAGGCTCAGAAAGGTAGAGGAAGCTACTCAAAAGGCCCCCAGCTACCAAAAAGTCCAGTCTAAAGCAAAGCAGACAAACTGTTTTGGATTTTTTTCTCCTGCTGTGTCTTTATTTTTATTTTTTATTTTTCCCTTTGAGCTACCTTTATTGAAAGTCACAAACAAAAATTTTAAGTCACAAACACAAATGGTGTAGGGAGTTGCGGGGATGATACAGGGAAACTTCAAATGACAGGGAGAAAAACTGATCTCGACCTGAAAAGTACCTGGGTCAAGTTTGTGTTCTCTAAAACTGAAGAAAGAATTTTAGGAACAAATGGAGGTTATGAGCAGAATAGATTTATTGGGGGAAAGAAAGCTTCTGCGCTAGGGACAGGAGGGGGGCCAAAGCGGGTAGTCCCCCTCCTGCTATCTTTAAGTAGGTCTGAGATTCCGTCCTCAGCACGCATCAGATGACCTCCGCCTTTGGCTATCATACTGTCTTCAGCCATCTACTCTGTGGAAAAGGCCCCCCCCCTTTGGAAGGCCTCACCTCCAACTCCACTCCTTTTGCATGCCTGTTACACTACAGGTTAGGGGTTTCCCGACATCTTACCTCCATTCCTCTGCTTAAGATCATGAGGGAAGATGGCAGAAATACGACTGGTG
>NW_004524873.1:1128483-1130334 GCF_000260255.1 Octodon degus
GTGTGCCACCATGCTAGGTCTTGGTGGCCAGCTCAGTGTGCCTGGGGGTGGGACTGGTGTGGCATGTGATGCCAGGTATTGAGCCCCCGTCCCTGCGCTTGCCTAAGCAGGTGCTTAACCCACTGAGCTATCTTGCCAGCCCTACTCAGTTCTTTTAATTACTATTTCATCCTATTAGCCTGAATGTCTTGATGCCCAAGTCTACACGGCATGACCATAAGAAACTACACCACAGATACAGAGTCTCTACCCCACTTTCTAAACTGGCAAGGGGCTCCATGAACCCCTAGCACACTGTGGATCTTAGGAGTTTTGCTACTTATGCATCAACTAAAGACATATATTTCTTTTTGTTTTTAGAAAAAGCTGAGAGTTGACACTTAAAATCTCTTCCAGACATCAGTATTTCTAAAGCAAATCAGTCCATTAAATGTGTACCTGCAGGCATAGTTGTTCATCATCTTGTAACATTTGCTTTCCAGGTTCTTTGCCTCCACCATGAAAGGTTGCCCTCTGCCTTGTGCCGCTCTGCCTTGGAGCCAGCTGAATATGGACTGAAACCCCCAGTAACTGTGAGCTAAATAAACCTTTCCTTCCTTCATTTTGAGTGTCGGGTATTTGTCCCAGCAATGAGAGAACAGTAACTAAGATAGAATTTGGTACCTCAGGAGTGGGGTCATTGCTGTGGCTCAACCTGACCATGTGGACTACAAGCTTTTGGGAATGGCTTATGGGAAGAGCTAGGAAAGGTTCAGAGATGTCTCCCACAAGTGAAGCGCTGAACAGCTTCGGTTATTCTGTGTGGGAGATTCTGGTCAGAGCTCAGACCAGAAGGCTGATGGAAAGCCGGCCTGTAAAGACCAGGCTGGGGAGGTTTCTGCTGGGAAAAAGGACTGCATTGGCTGTTGGACTCCAGATCATTTGTGTTTTGACTTGGCAGAAAAGCTATCTGCATTTTGCTCGTGTCCAGAGACTTTGCATGAGACTGAGTTTAAGCATGGTGGACTGATCAATCTGACAAAAGATATTTCAAAGCAGCCAAATATTGGGGCAGTGGCCTGGTTGTTACTGGGGGCTTTTAGTCAGATTTATGTTGAGAATGAAGAGCAAGGAGCCCAGCAGAAGGATTTAAAATGTTGTGAGCTTGGACAGAAAAAGCTCCAATAAAGCTGTGGACTGCAAAGATGGAACTGAGAGGATCTCCATTGCCAGGAAGGAACCTGAGACTGGAAGGGATGGCCTGAGGGCATCACAGGAGGCAGGTCTCCACCCTTTACAGCCTCAGAACTGCAAAGGTCAGGGACTTTGCCTTGAGGGGAAAGCCGCAGGGCCCCGTTCCGGAATGGCTGCAGCGGCCACTGCACCAGGTTCCAGAATGGTGGCGGCATGGAGAAATTATTTCTCCAAATCAGGGTCAGAGTGCTCAGCCATCCAGGCACTCGACCCCTACAGACCAGAGAGAGGAAAACCTGGCTAGTGCTCCAGCTGGCAGCAGACCTTGGCATCATCCACGTGGCATTGGTTTTAGGCGCATTCAGAATGCAGGAGTTCTGAGGTTAAGAAGGCTTCCAGCTCGATTTCAGAAGAAGACCTGGGAGGCCAGGCAGCATGCCCCCGCGAAGGCAGTGTGTGAAGATATGAGTGAGAAGCCTATTCAGTGGAAACCCCAGAAGTTTGGAAAAGACAGGAACATGGATTGTCTAAGGGAAACTGCAAGGAGGGAGCAAAGCCGGCCTAAGAGAGAAGCCATGGGAGCTACCACCTCGAGTGCCACAGGGGCAGAGCCTCATGGAGCTCACAACTCATCTCAGATTGCTTGGGATGTCCCACATGGAACTGCAGGACTTAATG
>NW_004524873.1:1130847-1140503 GCF_000260255.1 Octodon degus
GTCCCCTATAGCTCAACATAACAGTATGGCTTTACTTCTTATATTTCGTTTTTATATTTTTCTGCTGGTTATCTTGTGCCTTTGAATGTTGGATGTGTTTAACTTTTTTTTTTTTGTACGGGAGCTCACAGCTAAGAGTTTGCCTTGGATCTTGGAAGAGACTTGGGACTTGGACTCTTCAGCAGTGCTGAAACTGTTGGGACTTTGTCAATATAGAGATGGACTAGAGTGGCTTTTGCATAAAGGGATGTGCATGAGTCTTCGGGGGTCCAGGGATGGAATGTTATGGTTTGTGTCTAGGTGTCCCCCCAAAGCCTCATGCAGTCTTGGGGGGTCTTCTGGAGTTTGTGATTGATTACTGTGGGTGAGGTTGCTGCACCTGCCCTGGGGCAGGTAATTTGCATTACAATGTAAGGTGGGAAGAGAAGCTAGGGGCTTGAGCTGCTGCTACCCCTCCCTTGTGCTTTTGCTCTTTGCCGCCACCATGAAAGGTTGCTTTCTGCTATGTGCAGCTCTGTCTGGACCCAGCTAAGTTTGGACTGAAACCTCCAGTAACTGTGAGCTAAATAAACCTTTCCTTCCTTCAAAAAACAAAAAAACAAAACGTGCTTTCCAACAAAATGAAGCAGTAGACGAAAACAGACAAAGCTTCAGGTCTAAGCCTTTATCCACATGAAGTATTGTGGTATGCTACTTCTCTTATTGATGAATGAATGTAAAGCATCTTACCTTAAACTATGCAGTAATTTACGTTCTTGCTCTGCAGGCTTGGATCTGGTTCTCTAAGATTTTTATGAATGAGAATACAGAGTATTAAATTTTTTGTTAAGGTGTACATTTTAAACCTATTAGAGGCAGAATTTCAGTGTGATCCCATGGAGAAATGTAGGTTACTGGGACCTGTTAAATGCAAAGGCTGCGCCCAGTTGTGCTACCCCCTGGCTATCTAATCTTTGTGATCAGAGCTCAATGTGCACTGGGGTTTCTTCACTTTAAAATACGGGTGAGGGATCTTTAATGTTTACCAAACCTTATCCAACTTTTTTTGCTTAAGATTTCCTAAATATTAGGGGCAGCAGGCACCAGCCTGTTTACTGTGATAAGGGCTAGTCACGGAGCTTCTGGAAGTCCACAGCTGGATCCCCTTGAGACTCTCGGTCTGGTATGCCTTCTAGAGTAGAAGGTCTCAGGCTGAGTGGCTTATTCCATCAGTCAAGGTGCTATCAGATGTGATGTCTGGAAGGGCCCACATCCTGATAATCAGATACACCTTTCTGCCCTGTCCTCCCAGAAAGAGGCCTCTGGGACCCTGGTGGGTCTTTTCCATCTATAATGAAGGGCCAGCCAGTGATTCTCACAGGAGAACCAGGAGCAGAATTGAGGCCTCAGGCATTATTCTTTTAAATAATGTTCTAACAGGTAATTCTAACATGACAATGGAGGAGAGCCCCACTCAGTCACAGGATTGCCTGTAGCATAGGTAAGGGGAGATTTGAAAGTTACTTGTCAGAACTCTTGTAATAACTCTGATGTGAATGGCGAAGTGTTACATTACCTATAAAAACATAAAAGAGTAGACAATAACATTCTTCATGTTTTGATTGTATTCAAGTTTTTATTTTTTGAACAAAAAACTCAGGACAATGATTTTTAAATAAGAAAACATGGTATATTATAGACACTGGGATTTTTTTTAAAGACAGTTTATTAAATTTGGATTCTTACAGTTCTGTTGTGATGCTTCCTTCAACATTTAAATTATTTATTACCATTTTATTTTCACTCCAAACTTGATAAACAAAGAATCACTCTGTCTGCCTATGTGAAGCTTCACTTTAAGGAAATAATCCACTACCACATAAAACATACACGCAGAACATTTTTTTCTAATATTTACAAAACACAAGAAGTCTGTCCAGCCATTTTGGTTTTGTTGTTACTTTGCCCATACTGACATCAGCAAAAAAAAAGCCAGGTAACAAGCAAAATTTCACTTCGGCAGTGCAAGGATGGCGTCAACCAAACTTCATTACACAAAACAACAAATTCAAACATGATCAGCACAATTCACATAAGCAAAATACATGTAATTTGTGTAAGACTGATTTAAAAGAATAAGAACATAGTGGGTCACAACTAGACTGGTTTTCACTGTGCAACTTTCCCCAGGGAACAACACTACCCATTTCACATAAAGAAAGGAATTTGCATCCAAGCCTTCGTTTATGAAAAAAAAAAAAAAAAAAAATGCCCTTCAAACAAATTCATCATAAGGCAAAAAAAGAGGAGTGAAAAACAAAAAAACACAGTTTGGCCCAGAGAAAAAAAGACTTAAAATGTGTATGCCCAGTACATACACATTCACAGATGCACTGCGACCTAAATTACGGAGTCCTTAGACAGTTAAATGAATTGGCTCAGTAGAGGGAAAGTGTCTGCTATCCATAGGGATTTATTGCTAGTAGGCTACGCATTACGCGTTGGCATGAAAATGAGTTAGAAAGGCAAGCGCCACCTCGCCAGTGTAAAGTCTCTCCTGCAGGAGACTTCATATGGGCAACGTGCCACCGAATCCTGAAGAAAAAGCAAACTACCACTACCAAAAAAGAAAAAAGGAAAAGGAAAAGGCTTTTGCACTGTCCCTTACATTTTTGCCTTTTTTTCTTTTTAAACAAAACAAAACAAAAAAAAACGAGTCCAGTTCACCACAAGTTAAGCACAACCTGACAAGCAAGTTTAGCCACATGACAGAGAAAGGAGTGAAGCACAGCATGCATTTACAACTACCCCGACCTAGTCTGTTTGTCATACAAACTGGAATACAAAAATCCAATTTAAATAAGACTAAGCTATCATAGAAAAAAAAAAACACACACACACACACAGTAGACTTAGTTTGATACTGATTGGTTTGAAGAGTAAAACTCATCCTGTCTCCTCTTAATACTCTACAATTTATTTATCGATGGCTAGAATATTTACTTACTTAAAAAAGATATTAAATACCTGTATCATGAAATTACATTCTTATTAACAATAAGACATACTGTGTAAGAAAATAGCTCATGTGTGAAATGTGTCTGAAATGCATTTTTCCTTACAACTATCAAAACATCCACTCACACTAAAACAAAATCACCCCCCATACCCCCCCTGAAAAAAACTCGAGGAAAGATGGGGTGGGGGCTGGGCAAAGAGCAGGGAAGGAAAGGTTTAGCTACACTAATTACAGCACAGTGATTAACAATGGTTCAAGACAGAACCAACAAGAGTTGGTCAAAAGGATGCCTTCAATACATGGCTACAATTAAAAACCAAACTCGGCCACTTTTGGTTCATTTCAGTGAGACCAAAAAAATATCTCTCACAGATTCATATAAATACTAGATTCCAGCTCTATTATTATTATTATTTTTAAAAGTTTTCCCATTTGTTTTTGCAAGGCCTAGCTACCTTATTACAATTTATATTTGTTCTGCAACAACTACAAGAGGTAGGCATAAAGCATGAAAAAGTTTCTCAGTTAGTACCTCAGGGTGGGGCATTCAGCGCGTCATATCAACTAGTACAGACAGGAAAGGTCATGACCTTCTAGTCTTTTCTCTCTCAAATAAAGCTGCTTCTGCAGTCCTCCCACCCATACATATCCTAAAAAGTGTACCCACAAATAAGAAACTTTCTCTACTGAAGGATACTGTCATAGTTTTTGCTGCAGAGCATTAATGTATATATATATATGTATATATATATTTGTTTGTTTAAAAAAATAAACAATAAAAAAAATGGGTTCCTAGAACCAATCCTCTTGATTCTCTACTTCCACAAAATAAAGTGTTTCATTTGGCCAAGACTACAGATGGTTATTTTTTTTTTTTTCACAGATGCATGTGCCATGCAAAATAAATTAAAGGACAGATACCAAAACATACATGTGATAAAAACTACTGAAGGTAGATCTTTAAAAGCATTTATATAAACATAATTTATAATACTTCTTTTCCCCCTATATGTACAGTCACAAAGCCGTGGTTATACATCTAGGATTTCTTCTGCTGTGCCTCCACAGCGCAATCTATAGCGGCCAGTTCTCCAGCTTATGGTAGGGTCCCATAATGCCGACAAAAAAATGTATATTGTCATGGATTCACGGATGAACCAAGCAACTGCATAATCAAGTTTTGAAAAACACAGTGTGCCACCCTAGGAATGAAAATAAAGAACTAAGTTGCTTATTGGCAGGCTAAAGACATGCTTATAAAAATGAAAGTTTTGGATTTCATTCTTGCTAGGTTTAGTACATAAAATCAAACCACCTGTGGTGCAAAATTTAATTGCTATGCAATACCATTTAAGAAAACGTGAATGATTAGTAACATCAGTATTAAAATAACTGTTCCCTTAATACATTCCTGCTTTGAATATTTATTGATTTGTTTAACATCTTTTTGGGGACCTTTAGTGAAAGTGAGTGTAGAACCCTTGGAAAGCTACAAATCAAGGTGAAGGTTTTATCAGGATTCTACTAAGGAATGTAATGTTTAACTTTCAGTGGGAAGTTGAATGGGATATTAACTTTCACTGGGAAGATGAAAAATGGTCCAGGAAGATTTTCTTTATCCTTTTCAAAATTAAAACAGTTTTAGTTCCACCAAATCACTGCCAGCCTTTTCATGCCTATCCACATACCTGGACACCCCTGAGTTGAATGTAGTCAAATATAAACCACGCCAGGCAATGACACATGAAAAATACCATGATATCCCATCTGAATACGTGGTGGGCTGCCCATCCAATAATTAAACTGGCAACAAAACATTCTGAAATTGGCTCACAAATGATTGTGGCAGGAAGCATGTTAATTCGCAGTTTGGTCCACCTATAAAAATAAGGAGGATTTTCTTTAAGACAACAGTCTAGTGACCAGACTAATCAATTTTTCTCCAAAATGATCAATCTTCTACCGTATTACCTTATACAGACCTTCCCCTTTAAAGAACTTTGGGGTTTGTTTTGATGAATCTTTTCTCTATTTTTATTTGGAGCATTTAAAAAGTCTATAGATCATTTGTATGCCTTCTATTCTGATGAGTACAGATTATAAAATTTGATTAATGGGCAGAAAGATAAGAAATAGAGACCAGCATATAAAAAAGTCAAGAGACAATCTAGGAATGGTGGTACATTCCTACAACCCCAGCTACTCAAGCTGAGGCAGGAGAATTCCAAGTCTGAGAGCAGCCTGGTCAACTTAATGAGAATGGAACTAAACACATAAGTTTCAATGTCTCTTTTTAAAAAATATTTCAGTTATACTGCAAAAAAATGCATTTAGACATTCAGTTTATTTCTGTATTTTTAAAAAACTGAACAAAAATCTTACCTTTAAGTATATTTTTAAAATCATAACAGATCATATAAAAATTATTTCCCCTCTTACTCTTTTGAAAGGTATAAAAGGATAGCAATTGATTTACCTGATCATTCTGGATTGAAACTGAGAAATTGAGTATGAACCAGAGTTTTGCATTGCAACTTGAGTGGACATTGCAAACCTCCATCCTCTGAAAATGAAGGTAAGTATAAAGTTATCTATGATGAAGAAAACATGCAAGTCTGACTGGTTATGTATTCATTAATCATGGTAAGGAAGCAACTGCTGGCATTCAGGGTGGACCTAGTACTCAGGATTAGCACACTGCTTATGAGTGAGCAACCAGTTGGCCCAAGACAGGGCCACCTATACGCCAGAAGAAGCACAGTCATTCTCAAAGTACTCAGTGGGCAGAGTTCTGTATTTAATAGTTTAGTCTCTGGTCACTACTACCTCCCTTCTCCCTGCAGAAGATGTGTGGATGTGTGTATTCAATATGAAATGTAGAAAAAGAAATGACAAATGGCATTATGCATTCTATAGAAGACAGTAGGAGATTGTGAACCACATAAACACCATTATAAGACACCTTATTAAATATGCTTCTATTTTAAAATGATAATTTTAGTAAATTGTCATATAAGGCAATGCTTTTTAAAATTAAATGAGTCTTCTGTGATAAAGACGATGCTGTTAGTCCTATGAATCACAAAGCAGCTTCTTAGCTAAGCCACCAAATAATTTGATGACAAATTTCAAGCTCTGAACTAACACATCTATTAAAATTTTACCTGCTGAGATGCTTGACTACACTGATAACTTTAATTCTTCTAGAACACATCGAAACTCACACCTTCACTAATGAAAAGGCAGAGATGCTTTTTAATCACTTTAAACCACATTAACTGGAATACAGAGGAATCAGTACATTTATTTGCTTCATAAATATAAACATGAATAATTAAAACTGCTTTACCAAAATAGCCTATTCCGTATTAACTAGCAAAAACATAAAATGAAATAAAATTAAAAAGTCCTAATCCACCATTTAAACAAAAAGAATAAGCCAATAGAAATACCAAAGATGCTATGGCTCAACTTAGTTTTCTCACTAGTTTAGCTTTCTTACCGGTCAGCTATTGCTTTGGCCATAAAGTAATCTTCAGCAATGTACTGCGCAAAAGCTATGAGCCCTCCTGCTTGATCTAACACATCCTTTCTCATTAAACAAGACATGCCTGTCACACATTTGAAACCTGTTACATTGGCAGAGATATAGGACCTTGGATGCGAAGTTCCAAAATACACCTGCCCAAAAAAACACAAGGATACACATTTAGAATTCTGTTACAAGTATGGCATCTCTAAGTTCTTTTTCCTAGTGATTTTCTTTAAACATGACTGAATATCTTATTATTCTTACATAAAGTAGTGGAAGAAAAAGTGGCACACCATAGTATGTACATAGATGGCAGGCAGCCAGCAATTTGGCTGACTACGCTTGTTATCACCATTAGGAAGAAATATTTACCTCTAGAGGAAAAAGCTTATTCTACTCCGAAATATTATTTTCTCTAAAACTGTAAGACTAAAAGATTTAATCTGGATATAAACTAAGACAGGTAAAAACAGGCATGAAAACATTAACAAGTTCTTAATGTATCCTATTTTTAGGGTGCTTTGTGTAAAAGTATGTGTATAATACAGGATTTACCCATTTTATTTGGCCAATATACCTGCATACACATACACAGCTCTATGTATAGGTGTTACATGTACATTATGGGAGCCCTTCAGGACGATTCCACTTCTTAATTTCTTCTCGTTTAAGGTTTTGCCACTGGCTATTTGACCAAGTCAGTGAGATTCTTCCCAATTTCCCTCACTTTGTTTTCCACTGTATTTTTCATCGATAAGGTGGTTACTGAAATTCTACCTCCCATTTCTTACTGCCCTTCTCTAGAAACTCTGAATTCTTTATTATATAAGGTGATAAATCAATTTTGGAAAAAGACTGTCATCACCTTGCTTATTAGACATAAAGTCCTACTTATTATTAATACTTCAGATATATTGCCTTTCTGATTAGCTTGGAATAAAGAACAGTAATTGTTCCCAATGGCCAGTACACACATATACAACCCACAGCAAAACAAGAGAGCTCTAAGGGTTAACAATATATGATTCTTGCTAGCTACTTAGGCCTAGGTTACACTGAAGTCACAGTGTTTGCTGGGCTGAATCAAACAGCTTCTAAGACCAGAATTATATATCTTAATCTCATAAGCAGTTATTAAAGTGAGGTTTTAGGAGTAGGTGGGACTAGGGACTGGGCAGACAATTTCTTCAAAGTCTAGCAGCCTTTTTTGGGCTTAATTCTAAGTATGGGAAAGTGACTTCAATGAACTAAAGCTCTGTAATAGAATAGTAGTCTGAGAAACATATATTGGTGCTTTTAAAACAAAAATACAGTATGGAATGTAAGAATATATAGTTTTTATTTTACAACAGCTACCCAGAGGTTTTTTTTTTTTTTTTTTTTTAATGTATTTGGTACGGAGTCCCACTATATAGTATGGGCTCCTAGTGATCCGCTTGCTTTCAGTCTCCCCAGTGCTGGGTCACCGCCTCAGTGGCCGGCTCAGCACGCTCGAGGGCAGGGCCGATGCAGCATGTGGTGCTGGGGATGCAACCCTGGTCCCTGTCCTTGCCTAAGCAGGCGCTCAGTCCACTGAGCTATCTCGCTGGCCCTCAGAGGTTTTTTTTTTTAAACTAACAAAAAAGGGGCTGGGGAGATAGCTCAGTAGAGTAAGTGCTTGCCTGGCAAGTGCAAGGTTCTGAGTTCAATCCCCAGTACCACCAAAAAAAAAAAAAAGAACAAAAAAACTCAGAAATCGAAGATTAAAAATTTCTTGCGGTAGGAGAAAAATACTGCTAGACAATAGTAACTAAGAGATCATGGCTCAAAATACCAAAGGTCAAAACCAATTTCCAACAATATATCTTTACTCCTTTACATCTATAGCAATTGTTACATGGCAATTCAAAACAATACAGAGTAAATGCTTAAGAGGAAGTTGATATATTTATAGCCTGAAACTGTGCATCCTTCCCTTATACCCTGAACATGTGTTCTTCCTGTTTAATAGTTCAGAAATACAAATAAAATATATGTATAACGATATAGCCAGTGTAAGATATTTTTAGGAAAAGTTAATGAGGGAAAAGGTTGTAAAGTGACAAAAGATACAAATTGTTTTTAGAGTACTAGCTCAACTACATTTCTTAAAAAAAAAAAAAATCCAAAATGCTAAAATGTTAAGACAAAAATAAACCTTAATTTTAAAAAAGTTCCAGTTAGGGAAGGAGACGCATGGTTACTTTCATTTCTTACCCTTTCACATACTTTGTAGCGAAGGGCTGAAGATGCAGAGCAGCATTTAGCACTGCTGAGAGCTTAAGAAGTTTCTCAGAAAATTATTAGAAATCTATTTTAAAAGGAAAAATCAAACATTTATCAGAAGTAGGAACAAATTTGTGTACACCTGAAATACTTCCTGGTATTTAAAAAAAGGGCAAACTTGTTTTCAGTTTGAATCTTTGAAAGAACTTTTTTTTAATGTGAGCCAGCAGTCTGTTGTAAGCCAGCAGAGCAAACTTCTAGAACAAGGGCCACAGCTGGCTGGGGCTCAAGCGCTTCCTGCGTGAAGCCAGCCAGTCACAGCGGGGTGCAGGCAGTCAAGCCATCCCAGGGGCCTAACAATTTCCTTGTAACCAAAACAGTTTCCCTCACCTTGAGGGTTCCAGTTCACAGGAAACTCCCAAACACACTTAACACAATTAACTTCAGGGAGCCAATCTCAACTCTCAGAATAAGCTTCCAGAACATTAGAGATCTAACCGAGACCACTATTATTAATAAGCACCACACTTACCTGTTCTAACGTAGCAGCAAAGCCCTGTCTGTCTGCTACATATGGCAGCCCATGAACCAAGCCTACTTTTTCTGTCATTTGATTTACCATGTCAGTTAGTGTGTCTGGAATGACTAAAATTAAAACAAAAAGATGGGGAGAAGGGAGAGAAAAAAATTAACTTTTTAGTAAAACGCCCACTAATGTAAAATATTATTTGTGAACTATTACTAAATTACAATAGAAATAAATTTCAAATATATGGATTGAATAAGATGAATCTCTGACCAGAATACAAAATTTCAAAAAGGCATATTTGATAAGCTAATGTACACTCTGTATCTTCAGCCTGGCATATATCTCTCTTATAT
>NW_004524873.1:1141298-1144568 GCF_000260255.1 Octodon degus
CTAAAAATCATCAAAATAGAAGACATGTCATGCATGTTAATAAAATGCAGTACTTTTAGGAAAAGCGTACTCATTTCTGTCCCTCTGTGAGAAGTAGTGTATTAAATAAGCCACCACAGATTCAAGCAAAAGAAAAGTGGGACACAAGCAAGGGAAACACTCCACACATCAGAAAGCGTATAGATTGTGTGATGGACTACGACTTCTTGCATTAAAAGGAGGAATTCTCTTTTCAAAATGGAAAATATTATACATATATAATATAAAATATAGGGTAGGCTAAAAGAAATTAAAATTGAAGGAAGTCTCACTGGACACATTACCATTAAAGTGATGAAGTAAGTTATTAGGCAAACAAAAAGGACTGATGAACTTATTTTTGGCTTTTTTGGGGCATTTGTCATTAAATGAAGTTTTATATAATGAATATGAAAAATCTCACCTCTTATTCCACTATCACAAATCCATATAAGGTCATATTTTGCAACTTCATATCCTGGCATTAAATTGTTAATTTTAGGATTAATGCCAACCTTCTTGCCACCTAAAAATGTAGAAGTGTAGCAGTAAAAGATTTATGAAATATTGAGGATTCCATTACAAAGACACAGGTAGAGAAAAGAAAAAGGTATTTTCATATTTAGTCATTCAAACATTTTCACATTCCTTATTATGCCTTTGAAAATCCATGGTTTCAGTTTTTTAATTCTTAAATTCTTGCATTAATAGTATGAATCAATATTTAATGGGAATTATGACATAATCACTATACAATACGAAGGCACTGAACACTGAAAATTGCTGAATGCAGATTTCTCACCATAAAGAAGCACACCGGTAATGCATGTTAATAAGCTTAATTTAGCTATTCTGTATTTCCATTTTTAAAAATATACTACTATACGCTATAAACCAATAAATTCTGTCAACTGTAAAAGCGGATAAAAAAACTGTCTGACATATCAAAGCTGTGGCAATTAGAAGAACACTGCAAAACTGATCAGCTTGGTGAACAAAGTTCAAATCAGACCTATGTTTAAAAAAATGTTTTTTAATAGTAAATGTATGTCTACAAGTCTTGGCTTTATTTTTGTGGGTACTGGGAAATGAACTCAGGACTTGTGCTTGCCAGGCAGGCACTGTGCTACTAAACTATATCCCTGGCTACAAATTAGAATAGGCCATACAGACTTTAGGAAAAATACTCTTTTTATAATGTTTAAGTAAACTCTATTACTTATTCTCAATTATAGTCAATCACATATAGAAAAAGCACACACTGAAAAGATACTTTTATATAAATCTTGATTGTGGATAAAAAAATTATATTTTTGGTTATTTTGTTAATCACAGATATGAAAAAAAACCCTTTATTTATAATCTTGAAGGAGGCTAAACACCTTTTGCTATTCTTAAAAACAAAATGAAAACATGCTAAGAACTTCAGTGGGGGACAATGCCTTAAATCTATAGTTTACTACAGAAAAGATTACAATACTTAACCCTATCAAAGCAGAATGGTTGGTGCAAGATTTACTTACCTATAAATAATCTAGCGTCAACATTTGGGTATTTTCCAAGCAGCTTCTTACACACATCAATGGCTGGATCATCATGATCTTGTACACAAAGGAGTACTTCATACTAGTCAAAGAAGATGCTTATGTAAATTAACCTCTTTAAAAGGATAAGAGAAACAAGCAATTTTATATCTATGTAGTTTTTACGGTTAATAGGGAATTTAAAGAACGTGGACATATATCACAAGTGCTGCATGAATGGAGGGAGGCTCTCCAGGACAGGGCAAGCCGGAGGCATTGGTAAGGGACTGGCAGTGGCCACAGTTAAGTCCTGCTACCCCCAGACATGCCGACTACTCAGCAAACTGCATCGAGCTGTCCACCGCCTTCGCCACTGGACAATAAATGGTCCTAGGGTGTCCAGCAGAGTGAGAGGTACCACTGACAGGAAGAAAAATAAACACACCCTCCCTTCTCTAGAAGCTCTGTGCCAGAACCTAATATTATTTCACTAAGGTGCTAGAAATTACAAATGAAATCCCATCACAATAAACTTTACAGGTCAAAATGAGATTAGGTCTTTTTTTGTTGTAAAACTTTTAAAAATAAAATCAGATTTGATATAACACTTAGTATCCCAGAAAGCACACTTTGTTAGCCTTCCAAAACTGCCACTGAAGGATTAAAGCCAACTGCAGATACCCATTATCTAGGCATCAGGTAGAAATCTAACAATAGATAGCACACAATTCTACCACACTTCGCATTTTCCAGAGTTGAGTCTAAGCCATACGGTGTCAGCCAGCCTTCTGTACTCACACTCAAAATGCTTCCTGGAACCATGAATAAGTAGTGACCCCAATTATATAAATCTAAAGTGGGCAAATGTAACAAATACCATTCCTACTGTGGTAAATTTCTCCACTTCTAAAGAACCCCACCCCAATACTAAGTTTCTTCAGTACTTTTCTAATTCATGCTCTTTCACAGAAAGAGCAATGAATAAGCCAATATAATTCCCTAAACAAAAAACTACTCTTAGCACTCTTGCCCTCACAAGAGAAACTTTAGTAAAATATAATACGAGAAATGCACACAACGGGAAGAAAAAAGCTAAGCCAGTAAGCTGGGTTATGGCACAAGTATTCTGAAAGTATACAGTGTCAAGTGAGGGAAGTTATGAGAGAGGTACAGTTTCAGTTTTACTGATTGCACCTCAAACTTAATTTCAAAATAAATGCCTAATTAGGGTGGAGATGAAACTTAAGAAATCAGCTATGACAATCACTTTGTCTCTATAGTTTGATCATTTTATCTGCTAGAATTTCTGGACTACATATAATAGTTTAATCATCCCAACTACATGACAAGAGGTGAAACACAAGACATGAAAGTGCTTAAAGGCTTTCCTTGGTGAACACAAAAATAACTGTGCAAGTACTTTACACACTCAAAAGGCTTACTTGTTAAATTAACAGTATGTATTAAAATATACCTTTAAGATATTTAAAGAAAACATACTTTATAAATCTACAGGGGATATAAATTATAGTCAATTATACTCTAAACAGGCATAATTTGAATACAGGAACTCTAGATATCAACTCTAAACTTGGGAGAAGACCGACCTCCCTTCCATCTTTACCTGAATAAGTAGGTGAACAGAATACTTTCCCCATTTTCAACAACGAGAAGACTAAAAGTTTGACAAGATCAGTGTAAAAAAAAAAAAAATAAAATAAAAAAATTA
>NW_004524873.1:1145388-1168000 GCF_000260255.1 Octodon degus
AAAAGAAAGGGGGGAGAGAAGGAGAGAGAGTGTGTGATTCCATGACAAAATGTATTCAGACCCCAAATGTCTACAACATTTGCTGGTACAGAGCTGGTGTTATTTTGTTTTTTGACTCAGGTTCTCACTGTGTATTTCAGGCTGGCCTTGAAATTTTGGTGATCCTTCTGCCTCAGGGATGCACTACATGAGCAGCTAACCTGGTTAACTCCTGAATGAGAAAATGATGCCAGGAAGGGGATGTTTCATAAAAGAACCACTCTAAATCCAAACTTTAGACTTCTCAAGAAAGGTCTGACTTACAGTTTTTCAAATTTATCTGATAAAGTCCTAATCTTTCAAACTTTATTTTACTGCATGTGTTAAGAATAATGTGTGCACACTCTTTCAGTCATTTCTATTTTTAAAATCCTTGCTAGAAGACTACTGGGTTAGAAAAAAAAATCTGTATATAGAGAGCTACATCGCTGACAATGAAGAATCTAAAACATGGCTCTGGTCTTATAACATTTTAAACCAGTTCTACACTGGCAAAATCAGCTCCTCCAGTATCACAATGCGCACAGCCCCGTTCTGTGAATCCTGACCACTAACTGAAATTCTCCACACGGCCAGAATTTCCTGCAATGAAGCCAGCAAGCCATTTCAGGTGCGGACATCTTGCGACAGCTACCATGTGTGCCAATGCCCCCCGAGTGCCCAATTTCATGGGCAATGGGCTGGGCGATCTTTCTCATCCTTACGTTTCACCTCTCAAAATATGTACCAATATAAAAATGGATTCATAAGATACTGAAAGCACAGAAGTCTTTCAAGGCAATTAGTACGGTACCATCCAAACTAACAGCCAGAAATTCAGGACAAGTACTACTAATAATTATGCTTGTGTATGTCTAAAATTAACTAAAATGTAAAACTTCAATATATGTTCAAAAATATTTTGTCCAAAATGGCCTACAGTGTAAATGGAGGAAGTTACACCCACAATAAAGATGTTTCCACACTTTGGTTCTCTGGTTGCGTCTGTTCACACTCAGATTAGTGTGATTTCACTGGTGTAACCTTTACTATCCGGGGCAACATTTCTCACCATGTTTGGTTTTTAAAAGAGCAATTAATTGGCGTGAGATCAAAATTCTCCCTGAGATTGCAGTACTCCACACTTTCCCCTCACTTTCCAAGTTTTCCATTTACATAGCTACCAATTCTTTTTAATTAGATAATAAATTACTAAAAAAAAAAAAAAAAATCTCCTGCATATGTCATTACTCATTTTGCAGAGGGTACCAAAATACCATTCTCCTCAACCAACTTTAACGCCTCCACGGGATAATGTAAATTTACGGCCAAAGACATAAGTGAAACTAGAGCTCGTGAGATGATTTTGAATTGTGATTTTAAAAATCTTTATTCAGAAGAAGGAATTAAGTATCAGCTCTTCCTAAAGATCCACAGCTAATGGACACATATATTCCCAGGGTTAAAAAGCCCTCTCTATAATTAACATGTGTGCTGGTTTCCCATTACTTACCAACTCACAGGGGCTACACCATAAAAATTAAATGGGCAAGGATTAGGAGCGATTAAATGGGGAAGGACAGATGACAGCTACACACTGAATGTAACAGTTTCCCAGTGACACATGCCTATTATTCTAAGCTATACACTAAGACTTATTCATAATGAACAAAACTATTCTCACACCAATATAAATAATTCTCCTTTGCATTTATTTATACACTCTGGGGTGCGAAAAACTTTAAATTTTCTTATTACAAGGCATATTTTATATATTTATCATTCTGAATTATAAAAGGCTATGTTTTATATTTAGTCTAAAAAAGTTAAATATATAAAATTTTATCCTCTTTTAAAAAATAATATTCAATTAAGTCGATGATACATGCATATTGAGATCTCTAAAATTATTAAATACAAAATACATAAACCAGAAGAAATTAAGATGTTTGGCTTTAAATTACTACTCAACGTTTAAACTCTAAAATTCATAGTGATAATACAAAAGTGACACCAAGAAATCTCCAAAACCAAACCACTGAACGATACTCAGGTCTACACAGTTACAAAGAGATGCACTGAGGGAGTGGCGGTGATCATAGGGCACACAGCACCAGCCTTTTATCACTGAAAGCTCTAAAACGTTTGCCACCCCTGAATTAAGGTCATCACACAAGTAAGTGTCTCTGCTGCTCCTTAGAGAAACAATGGCTAAAAGGAAGGAAAGATTACAAAAGCCAGCCACCAGAAGTATATATACAGCATCTTCCTTCTGAACATGTGAGCTACATTGTCCTGAGGAAACAGAAAGGGAGAACGTCAAGTGGGAAAAGTAGCTACGAAAAAGACCTGAAGCAATGGGTTAGAAACTCAAGGCAAGTGGAGACTACAAAGGAAAAACTTAACTGTGCTGAAAGTCAAGCAGGTAGAAATTCAAAGACATGTTCTTGACAGAACAGGCTGCAATAAGCAGCAAAGACATGTTCTGTACAAGTGATTTATTCTTTAAAAAGCAATCTCAACTAGGCAATTTATAAAGCTGCAGGAAAGCTAGATAAGACAATGAAGAACACTGAACTCCCCTAAGAGGTGAAATGTTAAAGAGAATTATAAAAGGAATACCTCTATCTCAAGAAAAATGGAAGCCCTTTAGTAACCTGAGTTTGCAGACAGCACAAATTATATTCACATGTGGTCATGAGCAATACAACTAGGGATTAAAAATCTGAACAGTGGGCTGGGAAGATGGTTCAGTGGAGTAAGCGCTTCCCTGGCAAGCACAAGGGCCTGAGTTCAATCCCCAGTTCCACCAAAAAAAAAAAAAAAAAATCTGAAGAGTAAGAAATTAAAAATTAGGTAAGATGAACTCCTTCTTTGCCACTTATCGCAGCCTATTCTATCAATTTCAAAGGGCATTTATGTTAGATCTAGTTGTCTCAGGTCCCATTTCAGACCAATAAACACTGTTTCCTCATTCTTGTGCCTCCTCTCCCTGTTGCTCGATATGCCTTACAAGGAACAAGATTTTTAGGTACAGATTATTAGCACTTGACAATGCCTGCATTCCAGGAGGTTTCCTTAGGGCTCTCTACTTCAGATGGACATATGAGTAGTCAGAAAGGGACTTCACTCCCATCACTGTTCTACGACTATTACTACTAAAGCTACTAAACTGCATGAGGCAAGAGCATGGTGAATTCTCAAAGCCATTCCCATATACAGTGTTGAAACTACTAAGTATTTATGAGAGAAAAACACACCCACAACCTTACGAGGTAAGCCCATTTCTAATTAATATAACATGTACTTACTTTGGGATAATCCAATTCAAAGAATGTCTCCAAGTTGTTGATTAGATTAGGGTCTACCCCTTTCAGTGGTTTCAAAAGGGACACACCTGGCAGCTTGCTGTATGGCTGTTTATCTGTTGCCTTCTTGTTGAGGTGTAATCGGCTAGAAAGCAAATGACACAAATTATTGCTAAAAAATATATTAATGCTACACCAATATACAGCAGATACAATCTATCAATGAATTGCTATGCTGCACTGTCAATTGAAATTTAAAAAACAACAACAACAACAACAACAAAAAAAAAAACCCTAACATCTTTCCAAAGCAGAAGACCTGAAAATGAAGGGAAGTAACACTAAGTAAGCTTACACTTTAGGAAAACCAGAACAAAGTCGAACAAACATTTCAACAAACTTAGATGCCTCATCAGAACTTAGCCATCCATGCTTTGTACCTATTGTCAATTGCTGAGGTCAACGCTTCAAAACTATGCCAGACATAGAAGAGGAGGGATCTCAATTCACTGCAAAGAAATAAATGACAGTGCTAGCCCACAGTAAGACTGCCCTTCCTCTCAAACTGCAATCAAAATGACCAAATAATAAAATCCTTAACTATTATTTATTTTTTGGTACCAAGGATGGAACTCAGGACCCAAGTGCTTATGCCACTGAGCTATCTCCCTGGCCCCAAATCCTTATCTATTCCAGAAAAATACAGAATAATGAGAATGTTTGATAAAATGTTGTAATAAACTGTCTAGATAACATATGATTAAAAATGCCGAACAACCACCACAAAAAAGCAAGAAAATGGGTTTACTGAAAACTCCCAATATTCAAAACAAAGAAAGACAGGAGTAGAACAGAGGAAAGTTGCAAGAAAAAAAAAAAAATCACCATGAAAAAATGTCTATTAATGACATGCAGACATTATCGGTATCAGCGGTTAATAGAGAAGTTGGCCAGGGTTCCCATTGCTGGAGCATCCCATGGTGCTACAGCACAAGGTTTTACGAAGAACACCGCCGAGAGAGAAGGTGCCCCAATGAACATCATGCTGTCAAAACAAGAGATGCCATTCAGCAGGAAGGCAAGGTCTCTGAAGGTCCTGGACGACTTCCTCTCTGGTTCTCATGATCACACTGCAAGTACTTCTCCTAATGAAGGCTCTAAGCCTCAACAGTAATCAGACAGTAGACTGATCATGGATCCATCTGCAAGATGTTTCAAAAGCACATGCTTTTCTGCATTTTAGTATCTTGAAATCAATGGCATCTTATAATTACTGCCAGCCAGATGGCAATCGTTAATAGTACCCTGTAAGCCAACCAAAAAGACCTCTTCTTTTACAAGGGGGAAAAAAAAAGGCCAACCCAACCCCACTAGTATCATCAATGCATCACTGAACTACACTATGAATCTGTGAAGTACTTCTCAAAGCACACCAATGCCATTCCCTAGATCAACTAAGGCTCATGCCCAGTTAATTAAGGCCAGGGTATAGTACAGCAGCCAGCACCTGTTTCTTTTTCTTTTTTTTTTTTTTTTTTTGGCGGAACTGGGGATTGAACTCAGGCCTTTGCACTTGCCAGACAAGCACTTATTCTACTGAGCCATCTCCCCGGCCCCTAAGCCATCTCCCCGGCCCCACCTGTTTCTAATATGGCCACGGAAACACTTTTATAGCAACAAGTTATGTACAATAGAATTTCTTTGTTATTGTTTGTCTGTCTTTTTGAGACAGGGTCTTGAGCTCATTTTGTATCCCAGGCTGGTCTCAACTCTCAGTGATCCTCCTGCCTCAGCCTCCCAAGTGCTGTTTGTATCACATATTTAACTGATTGAACTAGTAACAGGTTCAAGTAGTTGAAAGCACTAAAAACATAAAGAGATTCTCATAAAAGCTGGCCAAGAGAACATTTTTAAATTGGAAAAAAAATTGTCACAGTGCTACTCAAAGTGTTGTCTAAGAATGGCTTTTCACAGGTCTATATGAGAAAGGCCAGTGAAAAGCGCAAAGTTTCACAATAATCTGACATAGACCCAAGCACATGATCATCAATTAATTTTTTTCTGGAGTTTGTCACAATTATCAGTCTACAGCAGATTAGAGAACTTTAAACAACTAATTTCAAATTAACAGAGTTTGGAAAATACTAATATAGAGGGCTACCCAGAGACAAAACAACTATCTAAAACTTAAATAACCACAGAAATGATCACACTCCCATTTCTAACAAACCAGCAGACCTGGGGAAACCTACAAGGCAACTAGATTGCTGGCAGGAAGTTTGTATCACACATTTAACTGACTGAACTAGGAACAGGTTCACATGGTTAAAACCACTAAAGATACAAAGAGATTCTCATAAAAGCTGCCACCCACCTCTACCCATCTCCCATCTCCCTAATTCCAATAACCACTTCCACAGCATTATTAACATGTTCACAAAGGGGCCACAGTTTGTATGTTTCAGTGCCTGGAAGCTATCATTTTAATTTGATCATTCCCACGGGCTTGAACCACCCGTAGTGTACATGTATGACTGTCACACTGAGCGGCTTACACCACGTCTTAGGTTTATGATTATAATCAAAGAAAGACATGATTTAGCATTGAAACATATAAAAGTGATTAGATCTGTTTGTACCATCAATGATACAAGCTGCACGATGGGCCAGCCATGCATGTATCACAGGTGGTTCAAGTCTGCAGGAACATGTTTATTTTTTACATATCCTTCCAGAGATATTTTAAAATAGGTACAGGCCAAAACATGCACACAAACACATACACAGTGACTTACATACACACACACAACTATACACTATCTTCTCTTTTGTGATTCAAATGTTACAGCACGTTCTAAATACAGGACTGAACTTTTAGGAAAAGTCCTGACACTCAGAGGAGGGTAGGGTTGCTGCTTACTTGCACTCCGTCCTGAGGGTTGTGGAATAAAAGGAACCCTGGAAAACACCTCCCATGTGGGTTTAGGGCCCAGCATGCAAAGTAACTGTTGCTGCCTGAACAGAACCCTAGAGAAGGAATGAGAGAAACCATCATCTATCACCACGAATATGTGACAAGAACCAGTGTCTAGAAATAGAATGCGAGCTGGATTTCCAGAAATGACCCAGAAGGTATCAGAGAATGGGAAGTAAAAGACAGAAGTCATGAAATAGTTGAAGATGTGAATGATGGGACAGACGAAGATTCCAGTAGTTCTCATATATTTGGCCCCTTTGGTGATCATGCATGCTAGGAAACTGTCTCAAAACAAAATACGGACCAATTTACAGAGAAACTCAGCCCATTAATAATTTCACAGAATTTGGCAAACTTTAGATTAAAAACAACACCCCAGCTTTAAGTTTTTGGTCAAATTTCAGAGTGTATCCTATTTCCCTTCTCCTTTATTAAGATGTTTTATTTAAATAATTTAGATACACTTTAGATATCCTCCCATCCTCTGAAGCTCTTCATATCAAGAGCACAGTATTGTATCATACTCATTTTGACTTCTCAAACAATGAAGGCTCAAGGATGAATCGGACTGGCATTACATCTGAAATTTCTACCCAAAATTATAAGCCAGATTATACTCTAAAACTTCGTAAAAGTCTCATTTGTACCCCTCCTCTGTCTCTGCATCAGCCTTTATTATTTGCCTTCCATACTAAGTGGTATGCTTGGAATGCACTCCCTAGGACAGTGACAGCAAACTCGAACTGCAACCCCAAACCCACTTACTTATCACAAAGTGCCAACACCGCTATTGAACCTAAACAAGGAGGTTTCAGTTTAGAAAACAAAACAAAAAAAAAACCCAAACTGGGGGCTGGGGAGATGGCTCAGTAGAATAAGTGCTTGCATAGCAAGCGCAAGGGCCTGAGTTCAATCCCCAGTTCATACACACACACAAAAAACCAAACCAAAAAACCCAAACTCATACATTAACATCTTTTGTCTTAAAAGAAAAATACCCATCCATGATCGAGGTTCCCACCCACATGCTGTAGGTTTGCCACCAGTGCCCTTGGATGTCGGATCCCCCAAATGTGACTGACAGCCCATCTGAATGATGTCTCAAGTGGTCGCAGGGCGGAGCCCTCTGAGTGAGCTGGTGCTGAGGGGCTCTGTCTGGCCCTACAAAGTTGACTGGTTTCAAGCTAGTTCTTACTGTTTCTCAGCTGAGTGTTTCTGCATTAGGCTGATGGAATGCCACCGAGGCTATGGCCTCCACACGCTGCACAGCAGGGATTTCTCACAGAAGCCCTTTTCTACCCTCAGACTACAGCAGCAAGATGACTTGGTTGTTTGCCAGGACACTAGGTCTATCACTTCCTCAGTTCCTGCTTCTGTACTGAGAATCCAGTTCTACTCTCCTATCATGCACTTTGCTTGCAGCCTTGAACTTTTCTGGATGTATAACATACACATTATAAAGCCACATGTGGAACAAAAACACTACTAGCATCCCAAAGGCCTAGCACATCCCCCTATATTTACTCCTATTTACTGGCTTTCTCTTGGCCAATCACTACCCTGACTGAGAACACCACAGAACACTAGTTTTGCTACTTTCAAATTCTATGAAAATATAATCCTACTGGACAAACCCTTTTGCAGCTGGCTTCTTCTAAATTATGTCAGTGAGACAGCCATACTGCTACATTTGGTTATAGTTTATTCTTTCTCAGTAAAGTACAGTGTTTCTTGTCAAAATACCACATTTTATTTTCTGTTGAGTTAGGCTGTTTCAGTCTGATGCTATTACAAATAATGTACAGCTTTGTCTCTGTCCTTACACAAATTTGTGGTCCCCTTTCCCTTGGACCTTCAACTTTTGGAAAGATGAAGAAACAAAAGAATGAAATTACTCTCCTATTCAGGGGTGGGGGGAATCAGACAAAGCATAGCAAACACATTTTAGAATACAGGGCACTAGGACAGCGATGCCTGAGACATGGAAGATGACTGAAGTGAGTGCTGCCACTGCCCCGGCTTGCAGCTTCAAGACCATTTCCAGGTTACGGCACAGGGATGGTAGAACCATGCAGAGGGGATGGAGTTGTGTATGGAAAGATGTTTTCATCCAACACTGTCAGGTACACAAAGGACATGGACAACAAAAACAGTAAGGGAGGAAAAAAAGTAAACTGAATTCAGCAAGATTGTTGGGGGAGTGTTATGAATGTCATCCTTATGTAGCACAAACGTGCACCATTAAAAAAAGAAATGTTGCTGGAATTAGAATTAGCAGACAACACTGACTCACTGCTCCGCATTCCCTCTTCATCTCTGGAACATGGAGACTTCCCTGTCTTGTTTTCGAGCTCTGTGTATTATCATTTCAGCACTTCCACATGTTGAGGCTTTCACCTGTGCATAGGCTACTTTCCAGTGGGAAGTAACTCCTGTCCTAATCTCTGCAAATGCAGTGTGATACAGATTATCTAAGCACGTTTGCAACACTTTTGGAGGAGAGAAAGAAGCCATCTAACTTGTGCTAAGAAGTGTTCCTTTAAAACTCACATGCCAAGTGTGTGCTAGAGCGCTTGAGAGAAATTCTAAGTCTTACCCTCTACAGCTCCCCACAATTGCTGAAACAAAACCTGCATTTTAACGAGACCTCCAGGTGATCCACGAGCACTTTCATGGCTGGAAGCACTGCTTACAGACTCTCCTATAAGCTCTTCCTCAGCTCCAAGCACAAGGCTGAAAAGGTAGCTCACCCATTCTGTAAGAAATACTGTGAAAAGTCCAAAAAGAAACCAGGATAGTTTTTGTAATTATAGAAAAGAAGGAAACACAAGCAGCAGAGCTGGACAGTACAGAAAAATACTCCAAAGTAAAAAAAAGGTGCACAGGCTAAACATGGAATAGAAGGATGCAGAGGAAATGATGAATAAAGAGAAAGTGTGAATTCAGTATTCACAGGGCTTGCCCAATTATTGGAGAGGGCTGGCGGGATTAAGGAGGGTAGACATGGGCTCCCAGGTTTGCAGTTAACTAACTAATGACACTAATTAAAAAGTCTGGGCAGGAGATAGGAAGTACAATGAGAACTGAGCATTGTACTAAGTTGTGCTTAAGACATCTGGTGAGCCAGTGGTCTGTAACAGTCCTTAGACACAGTCTAACAGGAGGTCACATCCAATGATCCAGCCGGAGTCCAGAAATCTGCAGTCTCTGAAGCATCTCAGATGCTTCTGGCGTAGGCTTGTTACTGGAGATGAATGCAGGACGGTGAGCTCCACTTGAAGAAACACTACAGGAGACTGAATCTGCAACAGCCTGGCAAAGTAGTGACACAGAGCTTTCTTCCCAGTTGGTAAAATTCTTGAATAAGCGAAAAGGAACTAAACAAACAGATGCAGAGCTCAGAGGGAAGGTTCCCTTAGAACTAAAAATGTGAGAGCCAGTCATATGCTATTTGGAGGTAGTCAAGAATAAAAATCTAGAAGCAGTAATACGTGAAGGAGACAAGGAGTAAGCGGTAATCAAAAGTAGAAAGACAGCTGGGGTAACAATAAAATCAGAGGACAAGTGAGGATGGCTGTTTATTTTTCAGTGGGTCAAGAAAGACCATTGGGGGACTGGTGAGATGGCTCAGTGGTCTAAAGTGCCTGCTTACACAAGTGCGCAGGGACTGCAGTTCGATCACAGGCACCACATGGCGGGCCAGCCCTGCCCCCAGGGTGGGCTGAGGGGGCCACACACACACAAAAAGAACATCACATTCAGACAGCAGAAAAAGCTTCTGTAAAAACCACGTGTGTTCATTTAGTGAATAAGTTAACTTAGATTTTCACTGTTAGAAAAGAAAATTTTCACCGTGGAAGCTCCTGGAGGCGAGGGGAACACAGGCACATAGTGGTTATTGGGGTCACCGTTTTTGTTTCCTTTTTAAATTTGTCCTTTGTGGTATGCGGTGGAATCCTGAGCACTATCAGACTAGAGCAGTGTGCTGTATTTTTACACTGAAAAGGTTGGGAACGTGTGATTTGTGCATAACTCTGTAAATAGACAGTAAACCCAGCTACACTTGCAAAATGGTTTTGTATTTTAGAATTTCTGTATCAAACAAAATGTTTTAAGACTGTAAAAAAATAATTAGAAGAGCATTAAATCCAGAAAAGAGTCAAGACACAAACTAACTAAACCGATGTCCTCTATGTATTTAGTGACTTCTGAGCCCAGCTGCCAGGGACAGGGCAGTTGATGGAACACAGGAGTAGACTGATGAAACTCAGGTTAAAAAGAAAACGAATGGTAGGTGAGAAATGGCAACAGCGACTAAACACCAGTTTCTCTGAAACCTGCTAGTGGTGGGAAAGGCTGTGGAGCAGCTAGGTGTACAGGAGGAATTTTTAGTCTAATTTTGTACGAAAACTCTCATGTATAAGCTAAGGAGAAAGAGCTAGCCAAAAGATAGAGAAAGAAAATTTTTTTTAAAAAGCAGGATAAGCTTCACAGTGTGAAGTAGGAAGTTAAGATAATCTGCCAAGCGTAGGGTAGAAAAGCGAAGATTTAGTAGCGTTAGTAGTACTAAATATAGAAACAAAATACTACCAGAGGCACTGTAGGCTAAGCTGAGATCTGAGATCATGAATGTGTGGCAGTACTAATCCGCATGGCGTGGGGTTACCCTGCGCGGGATTCGGCAAGCTGAGAAGCTATAAATTATTGGAAGGATTTGGGATAACAGGACAGACCAACAGCAGGAGGCCCCAGCAAGGTGAAGCAAGGCAGGAGGCAGGATAACGCAGCCAGCGAGGAATTGCGGGCTGTGGGCTAACCAGAGAACTAAACGAAGGCAGCAGCAGGTCAGTGCTGGAGCCGGCGGTGGGAAAGCAGCCAGGCGGTCCTCCTCAACCTGGGCTGCACATCAGAGGCGCCAGGGGAGTTTTGACAAAAGCCTGATACCACAACCAATTAAATCAGACTCAGGCAGCATTTTTTTTTTTTTTTTTTTTTTTTTGGCCTTCCATGTGACTCCAAACTCAAAGTGGAGAACCTCTGGTCTAGGAAGATTACATTGTTTCAGGAAAAGAACAAGGGTGAGAGGGAGACTTTTGGGCCCACCCAAAGATCTGAGATGGATGACACTGCAAGCCCGTGTAGGAGCAGCTCAGTGTGTGAGGGTGGGAAGCACAAGAGAGGAGAACACACAGGGCCTTCTCCACCACAATCCAAATGTTTCCAATTGCCATAAGCTAAGACTTACAGAAAACAGATATTCCACAGATATCCTGTATCCTGTCCCTATGATTTACTTCCGGGGTTATTTTTAGGTGACCTCTGGCAGTCTATAGCATAGTGATTTAAGAGCAGGGGTGGGTGGCAGGCTGCCTGGATTTCTTCTCTGCTACCTGCGTCCTTGAACACATTACTTCTTTATCTTAATTAAAAAAAAAAAAAAGTGTGCATAATAGTTCCTACCTCAGGATAGCTCAAAAAAATACATGAGAGTAAGCCACAAAGTAAACATTCAATGATAGCTACTATTTGCAACAATAAACAAGAGCCCCGTTCTGCTACAATTTCAAGGGCAGTTTCCACCAAAAGTAACGTATGTAAATTACTATAGTTCCAAAAAGGATGTAGACATAAGAAATGAAATGGGGAGAAAGGAGACAAGGGCAAAAAAAAATTTACACAATTCAAAACCTGTACTTTTAAAGACCACAGCTTCAGGACACAATCTAAGCTACCCAAGGTTATCCTTATCTGTACTCCCTACAGGTTTTACTTAGGTTCCACTCATCACACCCAAAATTCCTTAAAGATACTACAAATTCACAAATTAGGTTACTGAGTAGAGAGCAGAAACCTGACCTTAAAGACTTAGCAGGGCTTGGTGGGGCAGCCTCAGGCCAACCACAGGGAGGCTAAAGGCAGAAATCTAAGGCCAGCCTGGGCTACAGTGACTTCAAGACTAGCCTGAATGTGTTTCCCTGGCAAGTGCAAGGGATTGAGTTCAATCTCTGGTTCTGCAAAAACAAAAACAAAAACAAAAAAACCTAGCCTGAATTACAGAGCTGAATCACAGAGGGGCACCTCCTTTCAAAAACCCCAAAACAAACAAAAAAGAGTGACAGAGCAAAATGTTTTTAGCAAAACAATTTAATCCCTTATTTAAAAAAAAAATACAATGTGACTGGGGAGATAGCTCAGTAGAGTAAGCCAAGTGGAAGGGCCTGAGTTCAATCTCCAGTTCCGCCAAAAATAAATAAATAAAAAAAATTACAATGGCTAAAGTTAGGATACTGTGAAAGAAAAAGAAACTACTAAAAATGGGAGGAATAGCTGGGAAGAGGGAAAAAGAGATGTATTTTTGGATTGCTTGAATAATTGTAATGCTGATTTCTACTGGTCTATTGAAAGGAACAGTTAATGCTTGAATTTATTTTTCTTTTTTAAAATTTTTTTCAACAACTGTGCACGCTTATGTCTGGTAATCTGAACTAAATTGAAGACAACAATATTGCTTAGTGGAATTTTTTTGTATCATTTCTAATTTTTCTTATTGGTTTTTATTCTTAAAAAAAAAAACAAAAAACAAAAAACAAAAAACAAAAAACAAAAAACAGGCTGGGGAGACAGCTTGGCGATCTAAGCACCTGACTGAAAAGCACAAAGAACCTGGGTTTGTTCTCTGGTAAAATGTCCATAATCCCAGCACTGGGGAGGCTGAGACAGGAGGATCACTATGAATGAGTCTGAGTTGTGTAGCGAGACCCTGCACCAAATAAATAAATATTTTAAAAAATACAAAGGACTGGTTTTATGCCTGCCCCAAGCAAAATAGACCATCCTTTTTTGATATAGGGGAAAGAAACTCCCAACCAGCTAGATGTCCAAAATGCCCTAAAATTGAGGAATGAATTCTGGGAACAATGGAGGTTAAGAGTAGGAAAAGTCTATTGAAAGGACAAAAAGCTGCTGTCAAGGAGGGACAGAACCGGGCCCAGGAAGTGGGGTGCCACCGACCCATGTCTCAAGGGTGTTCACTGAGCAAAGCTGTGAGGTGAGGCGAGCTGAAGGTGGGACAGAACTACGAACAATCAGTCCAGTAAGATCACAAGTACAGCTGCTCGGGTCATACTGACCCAATGGGAACAATCACAAGACGGGTGTGAGGTGGCATAAAACACGATTACAGATATAGTCGCTTAGGTAATACTGATTAAACAGTGAGCAAATGGATGCAAGTCTCATAGCACCAAATATTTAGGATACTGTACTTAAAGTTTCACAGTAATGAAAAAGTACAGCAACAAAGCAGCTATTACATTACCATAAATTATTATTCATTAAAAAAGCCTATTACTGCTTTTTGGATTTGGGTTTTGTTGCTTTAGCTGCATTTTCCTTTAGACTAGTACGGGGTGCTCAGCTGGGCAAAGTCGCTGTGTGCTCCAGCCTCCCTTAACGCCCTCTCCCCAGAGCCTGCAGCTCCCCGGAGCACAGTGTTCTGGGCACCAGCTGCAGTAGGGGCTCCACAGTGGTATTTTAACAACCTTCTTAGTTCTCCTAAAATAAAATGTCCCCCCTCCATTTAATTTTCAGAATTTCGATTTTATTACTTTTTTTTGAGATTTGGTTTTCTTTACATTCTCAGGGAACAGGAAGTGAGCTTCCTGTATGTACAGCCTGTCCATGGTTTTGATTTCATTTTTCAAGAGAAAAGTGATACTAAAACTTAAGCGGGCAATTTGGGGAAATTAGAAAGCTCAGTAAATTTTGAATACCTGTACCTAATTAAATCTAGAGCCACTCATTTAAAAAGAGAAAGCTATTCAGGTTATTAAGAGGTCACCGCCTCTCCGGCCAGGCTGGGAGACAGGGACAGGCTCTCACAGCACTGTTGCTGCAGGCCTGGACCTAACTGCAGCCAGCAGTGGGACAGTGGAGTGGAAGCACCTGGGGGTGATTTTCTCAGAGCATCTTCCAAGGCTGAGGTTCAAAGGTTGAGAGGGATGAATCATAGATAAAAGTGATAGGTCTTCAGGGCTCAGCCTTTTCTGTTGTCAACTAGAAAGGTTTAGGCACAGCTTCAAAAAAAAAAAAAAGAAAGAAAAAAAAAAAACCCTCCAGATGACTAATAAATATTCAGGAGTTCTGTGGGACTCTACAGCTGCCTCATCCGAAGGAACCCTGACTGGCTCTGAACTTATGGGGCAGCCTTATGCTAGCTCGTTTACTTTTTATTTCCTACCATCCCAATCTCTAAAACTCCCACTGTCTTTTCATCATTTTAAATAATGTTTTAATTTCCTCTCTTTTAGTTGGTGATTCTGTGGTTGGTACCATTTTTAACTGATTTCCTTCACAGTTTTGTATTCCATTTTACTATTAGCAAGAGGGCAAGTATGGTGGGAAGGGGAATCTGTGGAGAGGGTGACAAGTGAGCCGGGGTCAGCTCTTCCCCTGCAGGTGGCAGGCAGCAGCCCCTGAAGCAACCCTTGCTTGCAAAGTTTCTGGGGCCATAAGTGAGGTGCAAGAATTTCTACTCAAGGTTTCCAAGAGTGAAATATGGATTTTACAAGGACAAAGGTCATCTTGCTTAACAGCCCCAACTGTGCAGCTTTTATAGTTATGCTGTGTGCTTCGCTTGAACCAATTTATCTCTTCAGCTCCACATCATCAAGTTTTGTTAATATTTCATGTAAAATTAGGTTAATTGCTGTGTCAGCAGGTCCATACTCCATAGAATGTTCTGGAAGGCTACTGCTAGGTGTTTGATCAGCAGGTGTCAGGACTAATGTTACTGCCATAAAGCACTCCTTTCAGAATGGTACTGCATTATAGCAGGCTTCAGCAGTGGGGCACAACACACCTTTTAGTACAGCCTTAACTTTGTTGACCCAAGGTTCCCCTGAGAATGAAAAATAACCAATGGTGAATTAGCTATGGGAAAAAACAAATGAAGACTAGGGCTAGGGCTCAGTGGTAGAGCACTTACCTAGGAAAACTGTCTCCACCTGACAATTACAGAATATGAAGGAGTTCACCATAGAAAACTAAGAGATCTTTAAATTCTCAACAGTGCAAACCCCATCAAGACTTCACATGCATACACAGATTAACCTTAGAAGAATCAGCTCCATTGTATAGAAAACAGGGAGAACACTTTACTTTGCTGACAGCAACTAAGAAAGAAACCTAGCAGTTGATATCGATGGACTCTCCAGGCAGTGCTGAGAAAAACAGAAAACTCTCAAATGCAACATAAACTGAAAGGCAAATAATGAAGGTATTTTGTTCTCTTTATACACCTCTATAAAAATCAACCCCCTTTAAAGCTGAACTTAATGATAAAACTGTTTTGTGCATAAAATAAAAGCCCACAGGTGCAGGAAAAGCATGGACAGCTTTTTAGGATTTGCATTTGTGAGCTGATTCAGAAAAGCCCTGGGGGGCTGGGGAGATGGCTCAGTAGGATAAACATTTGATTGGCAAACGCAAGGATCTGAGTTCAATCCCAGCAAGGATCTGAGTTCAACCCCTGGTGTTCTGCAAAAAAAAAAAAGAGAGAGAGAGAGAGAGAGAGAGAGATTAGGGGCTGGGGAGATGGCTCAGTGGAACATACGCTTCCCTGGCAAGCGCAAGGGCCTGAGTTCAATCCCCGGTTCCGCAAAAAAAAAAAGAAGAAAGAAAGAAAGAAAAGCCCTGGGCTCTGCATTCCCAAAGGACACATGCAAAGGCAAGGAATATGCACAACAAGAGTGCTAATCCCTTTGGAAAACCTTTGAGGGAAAATTCAGATTTAACAAAAAATTTGAAGGTAAGTAAGCTCTTGGTATATATAGCCCAGTTTCTATTTTAACTTTCACCTGGTTAGTAATAGTAAGATAAATACATATTCCAGTTGGTTTTAGCAGTTTCATTAAAATTTATGGTCACTGAACATATCCCAAATTCTGACCATGTAACCTCAAACCACAACGGCCATCAATTAGAGTGAATTAACAAATTAACAGAAATCCCATATTGCTACTGGAGAAAACTACGTAAGATCAGTTGCTCAACACGCATTAACCGAGTGTTTAGTAGACCCTGGAGATAGAAAAGTAAATGAGACAACACCTCTATCTTCACACTTAAGTTTCTCACGTGGTAAATCCAAAGTACTGGGGACAGACTAAAAGGGCACACCTTACCTTCCATGGAGCTAAGCGCAAACTGACTTGGATGAAGAGTAGTTAAGCAGAACAAGAGAAAGAAAAATGAAAAGAAAAAAGAAAAGCAAGGAGAGGAAGTTCTAAAGAAAATACACTTGCATTCAGAGGTCTACCACTATCTGAATGTTGCTGAAGACACACGCATGTTCCAGGGGATGGCTAGCCACCCACGGAGCTGGGTAAGTCTCGAATTTTAATCTGAAGGCAATGGGGAGTCATGGTTTACACAAAAGGAAGGTTACAGTAAGAAAAACCAACCAGGAGGGGAGCAAGGCCATAGGCTGCAATAGCTGGGGGACAAGACAGTCCCAATAATCCGACGCATGTAGATAACTGAATCCCTGAGGTGAGGAGAAGGCAAGGACAGTGCAACGGAACCTCAGTGAATAGCGATGATGTGTAATTTTCACTTTGATCTTTAAAGTTGCTATATGATAGTTAACTGTAACTTCCAGGTAGTTTCAAGGGGCTCAACCACTCAAATGCCTCATTCACTTATCAAAAGGTATTCCTGTGGTGCTGATCCCGCATGATCCAACCTTTGAGCACAGTCCCTGTGCGTCCTCAGCAAACAGGAGCTCTCAATTTACATCCCGCATCCCACCCCAGATTAGAACACCGATGTATTTACGAGGTGAAGGCAAAAATCATATACTCACCAAATGCTAAAACTTTAGGTTAAAAACACTAACTTCTGATGAGTAGTTATCTCAGTGATACTCAATGAGTGCACCTTCCACCCAAAAGCCAGGCAGCAGGTGTGTAAGTTGTGGTATTAGAAACATTAAAAATGTCCTATTTCTAGAAAGCAGAAATTAACCTGGAAAATGCTCCAAGAAAAGGATCTTTGCTTTCCTAGAGAAGAGCTAATATTTGTGGATTTGGGAAGTATTTTCCTGCTACTAGCACTTTCAGTCAACTAACAGAAAAAATACATAACCTAATGTAATTTTTGAATAGAGAGGGGAGGAGAGAAGGCAAGGTGTCCTGCTTAGATATCTGTATCACCCAGCAAGATAATTCCAGAAGGGATAAAAGGCAAGAAAACTAGTTTCAAACTTCTGTGTAATTTCACCATACTTCCCAACTATCTAACCATACTATAGTTCACAAAACAAAACATCTCATAAAGATCACGCCAATCATTCAGGCGTGGTGGTGGTGTACGCTTGTAATCCCAGCACTCTCAAGGCTGAGGCAGGAACTGGGAATTCGAGGCCGAGCTGGGCTACACAGTAAGTTCAAGACAAGCTGGATGTACATAAAAACTCCTGTCCCCTACATAAAGGCAAAATCACTTCATCAATTCTGTCTGGTCCGTTAGCCATAAACAGAGTTGTTGGTGGCCCATGCCTATAATCCCAGCACTCAGGAGCCTGAGGCAGGCAGTAGCTCAAGGTAAGCTTGGGCTACACAGTGAATTCTAGGTCAGCCTAAAATGCACAGCAAGACCCTGTCTCAAAAATAAAACAAAATAAATCCTACTTGTTTGAGAAAATTAAAAATCTGGAGAATCAGACCCTTTTGACAAGTTCACATCTGCCATCTGAAATATTAAATGACTAAGTCTCAGGAATGAGCAAGACAGCTGACAGATACCAATGAGCAGAGATGGTTTCAAAACCTCGGATATACTGGCTGTCTAGTTAGTAAGTTATTGATTTTTAAATCTGCAGGCTTATAGAAATGGCAAGACACTAGTGAAACCAGAAAAATATAACATCCCCTGAACAAGAACAGTTCACTGAATTAATCAAATTCATTTGTTTTTTAATACAGGGGAAAATTTAGCTCTAGCTCGTAAGAACAGACAATAAAACAAGTAGAAATTAAATAGATCCTAATACACTGTATTGAATATTTTAAAAACAACCTCCGTTTTTAAGTGCTTTACCATTCTCTGCAGTAATTTTATTACAATACTTGTATTAAACATTTTAATAATTAGAAGCTTGTAGATTATATTCCTTAACCAGACACTGAGCCAGATATATTTTCCAAAATAGCTTCCATTTTTACCAGCTGTAAGGACAAGCACAAGTTCTCATAAGACTATCACTATCTCTTACTTTTTTTATTTCAGAAAATGACTATACAGGGGCCACAAAACATTTATCAGAAAACATACCCTTTACTAAAACAGACTATTTAGCATAGTATTTTAACCAAAATATTGTTGCCCAAGTTCTTTTACCTTGCATGTTAAATGTTGAGTTTAATTGAGATTTTACTAAATACTGTAGTGTTAAAAAAAAAAAAAATGCTTGGTTCTCTGCTTGAAAACACCTGGATAGTATCTTTATTTCAATTTTTTAAAAGGTATCAAGTCAGACATGCAAAAATAAAATCTATGAAAGCAGGCTCAGACTAGAAGGTATAAAAGGTAATTTATATGTACATTAGTCTACAGCTTGCTTTACATCAGTTATCCATTTCAAAAAATATTCACAAGATTCTTGTACTAAGCAACTCACTCTACCATGGTATAAAGTCAATTGTGTTTTTTTCATGTAACTTCTTGGAAACCTGTTATTATCAGTAAAACAATTTGTGTGGGTCATTGGAAATAACTATAAAGCCTCTCTATAGTGCCTCAGCTAAATTAAATGTCTGCTTAAAGTACTTTAGGACTTCAATATTTGGTCTTTATTATTAAGCACAAAAAGTAGAACAACTCCAGAGTTATCTCTAGTCTGAGTATATCCATTTCCAGATGGTTATGAAATATCAGGATGTATCAGTAATATTAATTTTGATGAAAGCAGCATGACATTTATCAGTGTACGTATATAATGGGGGGTGGTGGCATATCACAGTCCCAGGTGGGAAAAAAATCGGTTTTCTCCAGGGCCAGCTATAAATCTAATAATTTCAAGATGCAAAGATAAGATTATCTAAGACTGGGGCCAGAGATACAGCTCGGAGGTACAGCACTTGTCTGGCAAGCACAAGGTCCTGAGTTCAATTCTTGGCACACACACAAAACATTACCTAAGACTCTGAAACAAAGATTCTGAAGTTCAGCTTTAAGTAAAAATGTATAAAAAGTAAAAATGTTTTTGTAAAAGACTAAGGAGAAATTTGCCTCATTAGTTATAAAATTTTCACTAACTGAAACAGAGGATACCAGTGTAGAAACAAATTTTATAAAATGTTACTTTAAGATCTGGAATATACCCAAGTACAAAGAATTTTATAATAAAGAGTATTTTCAAAACAGTGGAATAATCAAGTTATCATCCGATTCATAATTCTGGGACCTGTGGCTATTTAACAAACCAAAATTAGGGCTCTAGATTTCATTATATACCAAAGAAAAATACTGGGCAAGTTAAAGCATAAAATGCAAAAAAACTTCAGTACCATAAGGAAACAGACTTAACATTTTGCAATCATTATATTAATTTAGGAATAAGGATAAAAAGTATTACAATGAAGTGGGAAAAAAATATAAGGAAAGAAAAGACTTGTCTACTTAAAACACACTTTTCTCCAGATTAATTACATGGGCAAAGTTGAAAAGACAATAAAACATACTGGAGTGAAACGCGCACGCGCACACACAAGCACACGGCCCCCCCCCGCGGGGGTGTGCTCAGGCATACACAGTCCCGCAACATATAACAGGTAACAGAAGAATTAGCTTTACCTGAAAAACACAACTCTGCAACAGATTGCTGCACTGGCAAAAGACAGTAAGTATATAGTTTAAAAACCAAATGTACGTAACACATAAAATATGAAAAAGTGTTGAACAGTGCAAGTACTCAATTTAAAAAAAAAAAAAAGGTGAAAAGCCCGACAGTAAGGCAAATGGAGACCATCATACAATGTCAGGTCTACAACAGATGTTCCGGTATGTGTCAGAGTCTAAAAGGTACACCACTTTGGATGCAATTGCTCCTTCAGAAATGGAAACTTTGAGCTACTTCTCAAAGATATATGAATTACAACTCATCACAAGGACTTATGGATGTCAGTGGTGGAGCTCTTGCCTAGCCTTCGGGAGGCCCAGGATTTGATCTCTAGGAGAGGGGAGAGGCGGGAAGAGAAGGCAGGAAGGGTGGGAAGAAGACTGGAAGGAAGGTAGTTCACGCAGTGAGTGGTGCGCTGACACAATGAAGAAGGCCAAATGCCCAGCAGTAACAACTATTAGTACCTCATAAACTAAGACACTGCCCAAAGGTGATATATATACTTTTGACAGGAAAAACCAATGGCCAGGACATCTTGCCTGATAGCTCCCCACAAGGAGCTGCTTTGGGTGTCTTCTTTCTCCCTCTTAGTTCTAGCATCCACAACAGTGTTTGTACAAAACTGTTTCTCAGCAACCATTTATTAAATAGATGATTTTTGCAGCCAGGTACAAAACAATAATCATAACACCATCCTTGGCCTCTCCCTTCTTCCCTCCCCTTTCTCTCCCTCACACAGAGAAAAGTATAATTGAGAGGAGAGGAACAAAAAGGTTATCAGGGTGATGTTGTTTTGCGGTGTTTATGTTACCTTTCTTCTTTATTCCTTTGTATTTTCTAAATTCCTTACATAGTAAGCTTTTTTTTTTTTTTTTGGACTGGAAAAAGTATCAAAAATTTCAAAGAACCTACATATTAAAAATGAACTCCAGAATGCGTTCAGCAGATGCAGCTCAAAAACTCCAAAGCACTAAGATCCGCGATTTTGAAAAGTGGCACGTTCTTTCACTTTCAAATATCACTATCTTTACAAGCAGCATCTTGCTTCAGGATTAAGAAGCGCCACACTAAAGCTCAATATTCCAAAAGAGAAAAGCACACTTTTTATGTAATAAGAAAAAGACTACCTCATTTCTTAAAAATCATCCACTCAAAAAAAAAAAAAAATCATCCTCTCTTCTAATATATGCCCATTCTATTCCAGTTGCTAAAAACCATTCCACTTTTTTCTTTCAGGCTAAAAAACCAAGTCAATCTAGATCAGCAATGTGCTCTACCACAATCCTTCCGTTTACTGACACAGGCAGGCTTCATTTTCAAGACACATAACTGAAGCATTAAATCTAGCCACATATCCCATATTTCTCTCCACCACTATCTAGAATAAAGTTATTTGGATTTTTTTTTTTTTTTTTTTACTTCTCCCTTCCTTCTAGAACGTAAGCTCCTTGAGGACAGCAATTCTGTCCTGCTCCCCTCGGTGTCACCAGCTCAAGAACAATGAATGGCATCTAGTAGGCCTGGGGAAGTATTTCTTAAATAATGAAAAGATGTGGAGGGGAAGGATCAAAAATCTGAACAAGGTAATAAACGAAGGCCTGAAAATTCAAAAGAAAACCATACTGAAATGCACACACTACCATGTCTGAAACCCGCGCTGCCGGTCAGGATTTTGGTGGACATTTTTCAAGATGGACAGGTGCTTTACACCTATTTAAACACAGGGCTTTTTCGGAAGAAAATCTACAGGGAGGTCTCTCCAGGTAACCAGCGCCCAGAAGAGTGGAAACCATCATCACTATCGGAAATGTAGCCCTTACCGACAGGGAAAAAAAAAAAAAAAAAAAACACCATACATCTTGGCCCAGATGAAAAACCACGCGAATTCAACACAATCAACCTAGCAAGCAGCCTTCCGCCTGACACGTAGGAGCCAAGCAGCCTCCTTCTCCGGCTCCGCAGTCCCCTGCAGCCCAGCAACCTCTTCCCCGGTCACTCTTTGCTCCTAAAGACCCTTCAGTCCCGCTCAAACCAGCTCAAGGGGACCAGGGATGAGGACACGGTCGGAGCCTTACCCTGCTCCACCCCACCCGAGCGCGGCCCCTTCCCCGCGCAGAAGCCCCCGGCTCGCTGGCGCCCGAGCTCTCGCCTCGCCCCCGCCCGCGCCCCCCACTCACGTGTAGATGATGGCCATGAAATGCATCAGCCACAACACCATGAAGAGGACGAACCCGAACACGGCCATTCCCTGCTGGGCCAGGTCCTGCAGCGCCATCCCCCGCCCGGCCCACTCCGGCCGCCGCCGCGGACAGCGTTCCCGCCGGTGGAGCGCGGGTGGGCGCCCGCTGCGGGGGCGCGGGCCGGGCGAAGGTGCGAGAGGAAGGGGCGGAGGGGTGGGGACGGAAGGGG
>NW_004524873.1:1168325-1185993 GCF_000260255.1 Octodon degus
GGTCCGAGCGCGCCCCCGGGCGGCGGCAGCTGGACGCACGCCCTGCGCCGGCGCCGCCGCAGCCGCTGCTGCCACCTCGCACCCGGGACGCCTGGAGACCCAGGGTCTGGCTCGGAGGCTTCTGCTGTTCCGTCCGACTCTGCTGTTCCTGGCTTCCCCAGCGAAAGGCCTGCGCAGCTCCGCGAGCTCTTCCTGCGGTGCCGCGTCCGTGCCGCCCGCGCGAGGCCCGGCCTCCTCCAGGCCCGGTCCCGGCCGGGGCACCCGCTGCCCGCTCTCGCTGTGCTCGCTCGGTGCCCTACAGTCTCCAATGCACGAGCGTCGCCTTGCATCCCCAAGTGCCTTGCAGATCTCCAAGCACCTTAGAGACCAGGTGTTACAGTATCACCGATACCTTCACACCGTGTAGAGAATCGCTGGATGCGGGCGACCTAGACACTGTGGCGCTAGTGGCTACAGTAGCCAGGCGAGGGCTGGAAATGTAGCTAACGGGGCTGCGGTGTGCTGCTGCCGTGCACGCTACACTGCGGATGTGCAAGACCCCCTCATGGATACTTTTTATATTGGCTACATGTTGAAAGGATAAATTGTAGCTATTTTGAGTTACTTAACTAGTTAATAGAGAATGAGCTACTTCAACTGATTAAACGATAAACTACAATCAGAAAAGAGTTTAAGGTATCTATTGATTGAGAAGCAATCCTGAACTTGTGAGGCCTAGGTTCCACTGATGTAGAATCAGCAGGAAAGAACAGTACTTAGAAAATGAATTGTCACTGTTGGCAGTTACTGGTTGATAAAATTATAGCACAATAACATTACAGACCAAAGAAAAAGAATTTTTAAATAACGCAATTGTAGTTAATCGACCCTAAAACGTACCCTGGAAAAATGCTTTCATGCAGTGCACATTTTTCAAATGAGAATGCATCTCACAGTCAATGACATCTTACGAATAATTGGCAAGGGCTCCCTCCCTTCCCCATAATGTAATTCTTGGCGATATGTAAAATAGTGTTGCATCTTACCTACATCAATTGCTCAATTTAAACATTTTGTTATATTCTGCATTTTCCCTAAATATTTTCTGGAACCGTACAACAATTTTACACAGTATAGCCGATGACACAGAAAATTAAGGTCCAAGAATGTTCAACATTCTTAAGACTTTAACAGTATTGCTGTAATTGAATATAAGATGCAGATAAAAGATAAGCTATATTTGAGACTAAATTAAAGAGTTTTCTTTGTTGACATACATTAACCATCACATCTCCTTCTCCTTCAGCTTAAAAAATTAAATCACAGAGGGAGGACAAAAGTAACTAGGTGGCCAGGGATGCAGCTCAGTGGCACAGTGCATTTCCAAAGAAGTGACTAGGTGTGGTTAGTGTTAGTAGAAACAATGGAAATGAGTGAGTCCCTCCCTCCATTTAATTCTAAACAGTACCCTGCAGTCGTTCCTGGTTCCATTGTATTAAGAGAGGTAGAAAATAAAACAACAAAAGCTCAGGAGATGACTGATGCTCTAGCACAAGCTGTTCGGATCACCTAGCCTGGCCTTCTGCCACCTTTGCCTTCCTGCCACCTCTGGATAAGTTCACAAATGTGTACTACCTGTTATGGATGCAGTTAAGATCAGCATGAATTCTGGAACAAACCTTGCTAAGCCCCTAGGATGACTCAGCACCCTGCCAAGCAAATGAGAGATCCAGTGTGAGGCACCTGAAGCTGAGGTGTGTGTTCAATTCTGCAAGTCTGATTTGTGTGTATCTTTTTGTTGTTCTTTCTCTGTGGCTGAGGCTATCTTTGTGTGCTGTGCCCTGAGTGCAGTGCTTTTCTGTCACCCTTGTATCTTTTTCTTTCTATGCCTTATCTTATTTGTTGCTGTGGACTTGCCCTGAGCATTACTTCCCAGTGATCAATAAATGTAGCTACTACGTGAGGCTAAGGCAGAAGGCTGGTCACAAGTTCAAGACCAGCCTGGGCTACAAAGTAAGTTCAAGCCCAGTTTAAACTATATAACAGAACCCCACCTCAAATAAAACTAAAGAAGTATAATAACAATTTTTTAAAAAAATGTACCTGCTTGCTACTTACGCCTGGGTGTACATGGACTGTTGGTCCGTTCTGCAACAGTAGATAGTCTGCTTATGTGAAAGGCCCTGAATTAGAGCACGAGCAACTCCTTCCTGCAAAAACAGAGAACAAACAAAAACAGCCAAAAGTAGTGACTGTGTATTAGTTCACCTAATCATAACCTAAAGACCTACAACAAACCCTGTGCTCCGTTTGACAGAATCAATCTCATAATTTTGATTTCAGTATTGAGCATGTTTTCTACCGTTGTCATTATTCAGCAATCTTTCATGTAAACCTTTTTGAACACTACACAATTTTCAACCCCACAAGAACTTTAGAAACAAAGGTAAAAAGGTGATTCCCCCAATAATTGAGTAAATCTGCAGTTTGAGAAACAAAATTAGAATCAATTGACCTGAAATTTGTGGTGCTAATGTCAAAAGAAACAATGATTCTTGTCTTTTTTTTTTTTTTTTTCTCTTTTCTAAGTATGTTTAGAATTGGTAGAAAAATACCTTGTTTACTTACAGGTTCAGGTGTTTAACTTACTTTGGTCTATCGCCAATGAAATGGTAACTTTGTAACCACCTTCAGTTCTCATGGTACTCTGTTACAGTAAATAACCTTCAAGTGAAATAAAGGTCCAAGGCAAATTGTCAGTTGAGGGCCTGGGCTTGTTGATAAAGGGCTGGTGTAGTGCGTTTATAAGTGTGGGTGTGGTCCAGAATAAAGCCGGTGGTTCCCTAGAGTGCATATCTTCTCAGTGAGTTTGCTCTTACCAGATGTCTGAGTGAAACGTGTTTTGCCACAGTTCCCTTTCTTTTAAAGTTTTATATTTGCTTTTATTGTAATCCATAGTGTGCTAGGTTGAAGCACTCTTTTTTTTAAAAAAAAAAAAATCAGGTCTTATATTGTTGTAGTCAGCTAAATTAGAAATATTATAGGCAGTCAGACAGGGCTAGGCCCTCAAGGAGACAAGATGGAAGATAAGATGACTTTGCGACTTTGGAAGAGAGAGACCCTCCCACTTGTGGGCCAGGCCTGAAGACAAAGGAGTAAACAAATGCAGTCACATACTACACTAAGGATGGGCATCAGGGATTGATATTCTACATAGGTATCAATCACCTTGAAAGAGCCCAAATGAGTCACTAACTCAACCCCCAACAGGAAGAGACCCTGTCCCATAATCATGTCTGCTTGCTACTTGACGCAATTCCTCATTTGGTGCTGGATTTAATCAATTTTACCGGAGCAAGGTGCTTGTAATCTCATTGGTTGACCATAGTTTTGTTCCACCTCATGCCCATCTAAGCAAATTTCCATGGTTTCCACCTTAGACCCGCCTCATCTCATGGTTTTACACTCTAGAAGTACCTGGGAAGAGACAGCTTCCTTGGGACAGCCTTCTCGGGTCCCCCTTCGGACAGAAGCTTTCTTTCCCCTAATAAATATATTCTGCTCTTAACCTCCGTTTGTTCCTAAAATTCATTCTTCAGTTTTAAAGAGTACAAACTCGCCCCAGGTACCTTTCAGGTTGGGGGTTTCATTCCCCGTGTCAGCGCTACATAGTGCAAGCTGGGTTGGAGCTCATTTATGTAGCACAGGTTGGCCTCAAACCCATGTTGGTCTCCATGCTGGGACTACAGGTGTGCACCGCCATGCTCAGCACTAATGCTCATTTTTGAAAGAAGATAAATGTAGGCAAAAGACTGCCAAAGATGCCCTATGCAAATAACGACTCTTTTCAAATGGTTTCTAAAATTTCTTTCTTTTTAGATATACCTCAAGCCTGTTTATTTAGTAAAGTCTGCAGTGTTGAAACCATCACCCAGACGATGTGCGCATGCTTGCATGTGTGTGCGTGCGTGTGTATGTAAACAAACTTCTTAAGTTTGTTGTTTGTGTGGAGGGTTGCATTTAGCACAAGTCAGTCATATGCCAAGAAAAAAGTCTTCAAATGTCAACTGGATTTTCTTTTCCTCTCTCTCTCTCTCTTTAGTGTATTTGGTACAGGGCCTCACTATGCAGTTTGGACTCTTAGTGATTCTCCTATTTTCAGCCTCCCCAGCACTGGGGTTTCAGACATGCACCACCATGCCAGGTCTCGGCGGCCAGCTCAGCACACCCAGGTCAGGGCCGGCACAGCATATTTTACTGGGGATCAAACCCAGGTTCTTGCACTTGCCTAGGCAGACCCTTAGGCTGCTGAGCTGGCTCTGTGACCCTTCAACTTGACTTTCATAACAGTCATGAAATACATAATTGGAAGCCAAAAAGATTAAGTCAATCCTCTTGGTGGTATACCTGCTAAATAAGGAGGATGGGTTTTGAATGCAGTTCTGTCAGACTTCAAAGCCAATGCTATTCGTATAAATAAGTACAGTGTGAGTTAATTCAAACAACATACAGTAGATGTTCAATCCTCAAAGTTCCATTTACACAGTAGATTTCTGTAATAATCTGAGGCTTAGGAAACTATTTTTGTTTGCTTTTTTTTTGTACCAGGAATTGAACTCAAGGCTTGTGCTTTCCAGGCAGACTTTTACTGCTGAGCTATATCCTCAGAGAGGAAACTATGTTTTAAATATACTGATAATGTAAACATCTTACTTTCCTTTTATCATATCATTTGTTTCAATTAAGAGGAATTCCCACAGGACTAGCTTGAAATAGTGCTGGTTTAGGCAAACTCAGGGACTGGGATTTGATCCCAGGCACCACATGCCATGCTGGCCCTGCCCCTGGGCGTGCTGAGCCAGCCACTACGACTGGGTGTGGTGGTACATGCCTGTAATCCCAGCACTGGGGAGGCTAAAACAGGAGTATCACTACAAGTCTGAGCTGTGTAGTGAGACCCTGTACCAAAAAAAAAAAAAAAAAAAAAGAATTCTATGAACATAGTATCATTTAAAATTAACTCATCTTAAGAGTAGGTAAACAACAAGTAGAATTAAAGACAATGGCCTTTTTCTTGTGTTTTCTTCTAACAAACAACATAGAAAATGCCAATAAGATCTGTTTCTTATCATATTATTTCAGAATTGCCAACAGCATGATTAAATGTGAATTTAACATTTACTAGAGAACAAAAGCTGTTGAGACAAACTGGGTCTCCTAAATTGAATAGGTCTTGAAAGTGCCTTCTATCTTAAAATGCTGTTTTAATATACCATGTAGACTATTCATTAAGTACATCTTGAAAGTCACACTGGCTAGGTTTGAATCTCAGCTCTTAAGCCAGATGTGCTGGCACGTACCTAGAGTGATTCCTCATGCTCCAGAGGCTGAGGCAAGGTGGTTCCCTTGAACCCAGAAGATCACAGTCAGCCTGAGCAACACAGTGAGACCCTGTCTCCAGCCAAATTAGCAATCAAAAAGAGTGAATCCTAGTTCTGCCATTAACTTATTATGTAGACTAAGTCACTTAACCACCCTTGCCTGCTTTTGTGTCTTTAAAATGAGATGTTGTTTGCACCAAGCAAGTTAACAATGCAAATGATAATGGTGCCAGACACCTACCTATTCGGTAGAAGTTTTATCATTCCTCCTAAATGGAGAAGATTCATTCATTGAGGGTCTTCTTCCAGACCACTATCCTTCACGTCTCTCAATTCTTCCTTTACAATTTGTAGTCATAAAAAAAGAAAATTAAACTAGTTATAAGGACTTTGTAGCCACCACTGGTATTACTGTGACAGAAACTTATAATTGTTGTATATTACATTGGTAAACTATCCTATAGGTCACTTCATTTTGCTGATATAACTACCTTAGTCATAACTGAAAGAAATTGGCTGGGGAGATGGCTCAGTAGAATAAGGGCTTCCCTGATAAGCGCAAGGGCCTGAGTTCAATCCCCGGTTCCACCAAAAAAAAAAAAAAAAAAAAAAAAAAAAAAAAAGAAAGAAAGAAATTAGATGACAGCTATATAAATAGGAGAAATATACATAAACAGCAAGAAACAAATATGCTTTTATTCCATGAGAAAGATAAATCCTAGACTTTTAAAATATTCTATATGAACAAAATGTAAAATTAGAAAGGTACACATGGGGCTTTCTGACATATGAGAAACAGTGATATGAAATAGGTATTAAATTATTTTTGGTATAGTATACAAAATCAATATTAAAAAAGTCAAGAACTTTTCTACAGACCAACAGTGCACTAGTAAGAAAGAAATCAGGAAAACAATTCCATTCACAGTAGCTTTAAAGAAATATCAAGGAATCAACCTACCCAGAGAAGTAAAAGGTGTCTACAGTGAATATAACTGAACTCTGAAGAGATTGAAGAAAACACAGGAATATGGAAAGATCTCCCATGTTTATGGGTTGGCAGGATTGATATGGATAAAATGACAAAGAGTGACCTACAGATTCAATGCAATTCCTATCAAAATTCCAATGACATTCCTCACAGAAATAGAAAAAAAACTATATTAAAATTCATATGAAGGGGGCTGGGGAGATGGCTCAGTAGAATAAGTACTTGCCTGGCAATCTCAAGGGCCTGAGTTCAATCTCTGGTTCCGCCAAAATAAATAAATAAATAAATAAATAAATAAATAAATAAAATTCATATGAAAAATAAAAGACTCAGAATAGCCAAAGCAATCCTAATCAGTAAGAGCAAGGCTGGAGGCATTATAATATCTAATTTAAATTATGCTACAAGGGCCAGGGAGATGACTCAGTAGAATAAGCGCTTGCCTGGCAAGTGCAAGGGTTTGAGTTCAATCCCTGGATCTGCCCCCCCAAAAAAAAAATCAATAAAAATAAAATTAAAATTCAAAAATAAATTATGCTACAAAGACATAGTAATAAAATCAGCATGGTACTGGCACAAAAAAAATAGATATGTGGGCCAATGAAATGGAATCGAGAACACAGAAACAAGTCCACTCAACTCCAGTCAGCTGATACTTGACAAACAAGCCAAATGCATACATTGGAGAAAAGACAGCTTCTTTAACAAATAGTATCGGGAAAATTGGAAATCTATATGTAGCAGATTCAAACTAGAGCTGTCTTTCACTCTGTGAAAACATAAATTCAAAATGGACTAGAGGCTCAGGTGTAAGACTTGAAGCTTTGAAACTGATAGATGAAGACACAAGGAGAGTTGGAAACCATGGGCACAGGCAAAGACATCCTGAGCAGTATCTCAGCAGCACCAGAAATAATAGCAAGAATCAACGATGGGACCACATGAAACTTAAAAGTTTCTGCATAGGAAGAGAAACAACTAACTGACTGAAGAAAGCCTACAGAATAGATGAAAATCTTGGCTAGCCACTCTTCCAACAAAGGATAAGTGTAACTCAAAAGTTTAACACCAAAAATCAAGTGCCCAGTCAATAAATGGGCAAATGAATTGAACAGACACCACTCAAAAGAATTACAAATAGCCAATAAATATACAGCAAAATGTTCCACAGTTTTAGCCATTAGGGAAGTGGAAATCAAAAGTACACTGAGATTCCAGACAGAATGGTTGTCATGAGAACACAAAAATCACAAATGCTGGCAGGGAGGCAGTGCAGAAGGAATCATTCTGCACTGCTGGTAGAATGTAAATCAGTACAGCCACTATGAAAATCAGTAGGAGGTTTCCTGGCAAATGAACACAGGAGCTACCATTTCAATCAGCTGGCTCACCCCTCTGTGTATACCTCTGAGACTTAAAGTCAGATTACGGTGGGGATACCTGCTACTGTGGCACAGTTCACAATAGCTAAGAAACTAAACCAGCTTAGGTGTACAGATGGATGGAAGGAGACATGGTGACCTGCATCTGTAACCCTGGCACTTGGAAGGCTGAGGCAGGCGGGTTGCTACAAGTTTGAGGCCACCCTCAGTTGACTAGTGAATTTAAGGCCAGTCTAAACCACATAGTGAAACTCTCAAAACAAAGCAAAAACCAAAAGTGAGCCAGGTGTGGTGGTGAACACCTGTAATCTTAGCACTTGGCAAGCTGAAGTAGAAAAAACACTGTCAATCTGAGGCCTGGCTGGGCTACATAGTGAGTTCAAGGCCAGCCTGCACTGCATAGTGAAACCTTGCTTTACAAAAAAAAAAAAAGTCATTTTTAAGGCAATGGACAGAACTAGAGATTATTATGTTAATGTAAGCAAGTTAGATGACATGAAAAAAAGGAGAGGAGGAAAGGAGTAGGGCAGGGGAGAGTAAAAGACAGGATGAATATGCTCAAAACATATCCATGAACCCAATGTTTAGTAAATTTAATGCACACTACAAAATGTATTTTTAAAAATTAGTTTCAGTAGTAAATGCCTTACAACATACTCAGAATAAATATGTCAAGGTCAATCCAAGGCCAAGTTTTCTGTCAAGTTTACCTAAAAATGTTATTTTTAGCTCAGAATTAACCGGAAAAAGTTACAATGTTTGCATGAATGGATGCCAAGCAAAAAATAAATCTGAAGACAGAGCCATCATCCAGTCTACTAATGTTATGGTTCAAAAATCCTATTCTAGGGGTTAGGGAGATAGTTCAGTGGAATAAGTGGTTGCCTGGCAAGTAGAAGTTTCTGAGTTCAATCCCTGGTACCACCAAAACAAAACAAAAATCCTATTCTGGTTATTTTTAAACTTTTGATTCATTGTAGATATGTATTTAAAGTGTTGTCTCCAATATGAAAAAGCATGAAACTACTCATTTTGTAATTCAAGGGAATAAAAACAAGGTGGGGGACCTTTCCAGTCATACAATCTCATTACATTAGATTACTTCCCTTGTGCATTTTGGAATTGCTTGGGCGTGGGAGTTGTCTTCAGTGGTTCCACCAGGAAGGTGATGTATGCTGTAATCCCCACTAGTTGGAGGGGAGGGCAGGAGGATCACAGCCTGGACAATTTAGTAAGACCCTTCCTCAAAATAAAGTTAAACAGGGCCTAAAGGTGTGGCTCATTTATAAAGCATTTCTAGGATTGACTTAGGGGAATGAAACTCCCAACCTATGAGATACTTGGGATGAGCTCGTGTTCTCGAAAGCTGAAGAACAGATTTTAGGAACACATGGAGGTTAAGAGCAGCATATACTTATTGGGGAAAGAAAGCTTCTGTCCGAGATAGGGACACAAAGGAGACCCCAGTAGGTTGCCCAGGAAATTGCCATTTCTAGGGATTTTTATAGAGCTAAACTCTTGAGTTGAGGCATGTCTAAGGTGGAAAACATGGGAACCCACTCATAAGGTGGGACAAAACTATGGTCCACCAATCAGGTTATAAGCACAATTGTTCAGTTAAAATTGATTAAATCCAGGACAAAATAGTAAAGTGAGTCACGTAGCAAGTGGGCATGAAGATAGAGCAGGAGCGTATCTGATAGCAGTTGGATTGGTGACTCTTCCTGGCTTCCTCAAGGTGAAGATCAATCCTGGATGCTCATCCTCAGGGAGGTCAGCATTTGTTTGATCTTTGGTGTTTAGGTCTGGCCCACAGTGGAAGCATCCATCTCTCCCACAGGTGCAAGGTATCTTATCTTCCAAGCTGTCTCCTTGAAGGCCTGCCCCTGTCTGACTGCCTATAATATTTCTATCTAATTCAGCTGCCTACATCAGGTTGGATTCCTGGTACAGCAAGATGCATCCCTGGTTTGGATGCTTTGTATTGAAAAAAAAAAAGCAAACAATGAAAAAGAACAAAACAATTGCTATACCATGGAAAATATTGAGCAAAATTATTTAAACATGCTATGAAGATGATAAAGCAAGCAAGCCCATGGTTTTCCTAGCCAGTCATTTCTTCTCTTTCAGTCCTCAAGGAGCATGAATATATGCTTTGTTGTAGGCACACCGTGTTCTCATACTTTGGATACAAATTAGAAATGATACAGTCCCATTTACAGAAGTTCACAGTCAGCTGTGGAAGATAAATACAAACATTTATCAGAACAATTCAGGAAATGTTGACGTAGAGGTGTGAGGAGAATTGTTTGGGAGTGGGGAGTAACTGGTTTTGTTTAGAGAAGCCTGGGAAAATCTTTGTTTTTATCAGATGATCAGCTGAGTCCTAAAGAAAGACTAGAAGATTGCCTAAGAATGTACAGAGTGGAGTTCCTTCTGGGGTTACTGAGGAGTTGTAGGAGCTGCCAAGAGCAGCCTGCATAGACACAATTTGAAACTGCATCGACCCAAGTTGAGAAACCTGACCTTGCTTAACAAGTAAGTTCATTGCCCTGTAGCCGGAAATTCAGTTATAGAGAGGGTGATGGTAGAAATGACTTGTTTAAACTGGATGTTTTTGAAAAAGCAAGGGGATACTGTTAACCATCAAGCGAGCAGATCTATTGTAAACCGAGATACTTCCAGGAAAATTAATTGCAACAGTCACATTCTGTCTAAAGAGTCAGGCACAGCTCCCTCAGGGCTGCTGCTCCATCTTTTTGGAAGATCTTGCCCCATTCCTGCTCTCTGTCTCTCTCTCCCTCTCTCTCTCTCTCTCTCTCTCTCTTTCTCTCTCTCTCTTTCTCTCTCTCTCTTAATTTTATTGAGACACAAATAGCAATGAGACAGTTTCAAAACCGATTTGTAGGACAGTTTCAATAATTCATACATTGCATATTGTTGTCTTAGTGGTTATTCATAGTACAAGATGCAGACATTGGGGCCGGGGAGATGGCTCAGTAGAATCAGTGCTTTCCTGGCAAGCGCAAAGGCCTGAGTTCAATCCCTGGTTCTGCAAAAAAAAAAAAAAAAAAAAAAGATGCAGACATGATATCCTGTCCAAACACTATTAGTACAAATCTTTCTTCTTCTGCTACAATGCTGTATATGACTAGATTTCTAAATTTCTGTGTAAAATATGTAATTGTTTATTCCTATTTTTTTAAAAATATTTTATTTATTTATTTTTCTTCACATTCTATAGAGATTTAAAGTTTAACGTATCAATACTTGAGGGAAAAATACCTGCTCCGTGTTATGTCTCAGATGTTTGATATTCAGCCAGATAGGGAGGTTAAGCTCAACTGCCTCAGTTATAGGGTAATAATGTCACGAAGCTTCCCGTTCCTTCGCTATAGATAAGGTTTATCATTGAATGGACTTCTCCACTGGTTGCAAGATGACTGTGAACAATGACATGCCCTTACACAGTTTTTATCTCACATCCAGGAAGAGAGAATGTGTCATTATTCACAACTACATAACAATAATCTTAGGCTTTCTTTTTTCCTAGTGGGGTGCCCTTGAACACCACTTACTGACTGGCTCAGGCTCTCACAGACAAGGCTAGAATTGTCAAGTTAGGATCCACTGACGCTGGCAGTGAGAAGAATTCTTCCTGAACTTCTGTCGGTACAGAAATAGCTGAGCAAGGCAAAACAGAATTCAGAGGTAACAGCACTTGATGTTTTCCAAAACAATGGAAGAACATGTGTTTACGCAAAAAAAGCTGTGCAGACATAGATTTTTATTTCTCTGAGGTATATACCTCTGGGATCTGGGTTCTGTGGTGATAACATAAAGTTCTGAGGAACTAGCAGACTTTTCCAAAGCAGCTGTACCATTTCACAGTTCTACCAGGAATGGAAGTGGGTTCCCGATTCTGCACATCCTCACCAGAGGCTTATCTAGTTTTTATTTATTTATTTATTTATTTATTTATTTTTCAGAACTGGGGATTGAACTCAGGCCCTTGGGCTTGCCAGGCAAGCGCTTATTCTACTGAGCCATCTCCCCGGCCCCCTCACCAGAGTTTTTCTAGTAAGTATGAAGTGGTATCATTGGGAGATAGCCCAATATTGCTTGTACTTTAATGTCACAGCAAATAAATCACTATGTTTTCCTTAAGAATTATATATATATATATATATATATATATATATTTTTTTTTTAAGAATTTTATATTTTTAATTCTTGTATTTAGGACTTTGATCCAATTTCAATTAGTTTTTATACACAGTGTGAGATAAGAGTTTAACTTCATTTTTTTTTCACATAGCTACTCACTTGCCTTTAACACCATTTGAAAACTATTCTTTCCCTATTGAATGGTTTTGGTACCTTGGTCCAGACTCAAGTAACTATAGAGACACAGAATTGTTTCTGGACTCACAACTCTATCCTATTCTTAATGTGTCTATCTTTATGTCAGTCTTGTGTAACCTTGACTATTGTCAACCTGTACTAAGTTGGAAACTAAGAAGTGTGAATTTGCCAACTTTGTTCTTTTTTGTGTTTGTTATGATTTTACTGTGTCTTTTCAGTTTCAATGTAAAGTTTAGGGTTAGCATGTCAATTTCTACAAGAAATATGGAAAGTATTTCTATGTAGTTTAGTCTGGCTTTGAACTCACCATGTACCCCAGACTGGCCTTGAACTCAGAGTGATCCTCCTGCCTCAGCCTCTTGAGTGCTGGGATTACAGGTGTCCACTACCATTCCTGGTCAGCTGAATTTTTTAATGGAGGCTGTAGTGGAGGTATAGATAATTTGGGTAGTATTGAACTCAAAATATTAAGCTTTTTTAAATTATTATTTTATTTTTTAATTTTTTTGCGGAACCACGGATTGAACTCAGGCCCTTGCGCTTGCCAGGGAAGTGCTTATTCTACTGAGCCATCTCCCTGGCCCCCAAATATTAAGTTTTTGATTCATGAACGTTATTTAGGTCCATTTATTTAGATCTTCTTTAATTTCATTTGGTAATACTTTCTAGTTTTCAGTGTATAAGTCTTGAACTTTTCTTGAATTTGTTCTTAAACATTTCTTTTTACTGCTATTATAAATCTGTATATATTTCTTCTTCTTCTTCTTCTTTTTTTGGTAGAACTGGGGATTGAACTCAGGCCCTTGCGCTTGCCAGGCAAGCGTTTATTCTACTGAGTCATCTCCCGGCACTTTACTGCTATTATAAATGGAATTATTTTTATAATTTTATGTATGAATATTCATTGCTAGAATATAGAATTAAATTGAATTTTGTATGTCAACTTTGTATCCTTCAGCCTTACTGAACTTACAAGTTCTAGTAGCTTTTTTGTGGATTTGTTGAGAATTTCTTTTATTTGTTTTCTTTTGGTTTGGTTTGGTTTTTTTTGTTGTCTGATATAGGGTGTCACTATATAGTCCAGGCTGGCCTCAAACTTGTGGTGATCCTGAGTTCTGGGATTACAGGCATGTGCTGCCACACCTGGCGAGATTTTCTATGAATAAGATTGTATCATTTTTAAATATAGTTTTTTTTTCCCCAATCTAGGTGTATTTTATTTCTTTTTCTTGCCTAATTGCCCCAACAAGAACCTCTAGTATAATATAAATACAGTGGCAAAAGCACACATCATTGGCTTGCTCTTGTTTAAGGAGAAAGCTTTTAGTCTTTTACAATTATTTATATTAGGTATGTATTTTTTATAGGTGCCTGCTATTAGGTTGAGACAGTTCATTTATATCTCCAAATTGCTGAATGTTTTAATCCTGAAAGCATGCTGAATTTTTTCACATGCTTTTTTTTTTTTTTTTTGGTACTGATAATTGAACTCAGGGCTGTGCACTTGGCAGGCTGGTGCTGTGCCACTGAACTACATCGCAGGACCTTCACATGCTTTTTTAATGAGATGTTTATGTGGTTTCTGTCTTTTATTCTATTAACAGTGTCTGACATTGATTTTTCAGATGTCAAACCAACTCTGCATTCTTAGAATGAATGCCCTTAACTCAAATTTATTATTTTCATGGCATAACAGTACTCCATTGTGTATAAGTATTTCATTTTTTTTATCCATTCATCTGCTTTCTTTTTTGTATTTTAGAGAAGGGTCTACAAGGGTGTTCAGGGTCTCACTACTAGATTGGACTCCTAGTGATCCACCTGTTTACAGCCTCCCAAGAGCTGAGATTCCAGGCTTGCACCACCATGCCCAGTCTCAATTGCTATCTCAGCACACCCTGGGGATGGAACCAGCACTGCAGGCCCAGGGATTGCACCCCAGCCCTGAGCCTGCTTGCAGGCGCTTTAATCCGCTGAGCTACTTGGCCAGCTCTTCCATTTATCTGTTGATAGACATGCAGGCCACCTTGAAGGTTTAGCTATTATGAGTTGTGCTGATATAAATGTATGTACGTGTTTCTGTAACTTAATGTCTGCTAGTCTTTGGGAAAGATACCTGCAAGGGAGACAGCTGGGTCAAATGGCATTCCTGGCCTTAGTGTTTTGAGGAATTTTCATACTGATTTCTATAGTAGCCGCACTAATTTGTTTTACATTCCCTCCAACAATGTAGAATAGTTCCCTTTTCCTTCCTGTAGTTTGGCCCATAGCATTTATGGTTCTTTTTTACCATGGGCAGCTCAGCCCACCCTGGGGCGGGGCTGGTGCAGCATGTGGTTCTGGGGATCAAACCAAGGTCCCTGTGCTTGCCTAAGCTTGCCTAGGTAGATGCCGTAGACTGCTGAGCTACCTGGCCAGCCCCCAGTATTTATGTTTCATTTCTTGATGATAGCTATTCTTTCTGGAGTAGGATGGAATCTCAGTGTTGTTTTAACTTGATTTTTCTAATAGCCAGCGATGCTAAACATTTTTTGGGGGAAATATTGGCAATTTGTACTTCTTTGAGAAATATTTGTTCACTTAAGTGGCCCATTTTGATTGGCTTTTTTATTTTATAAGGTGCAATTTTTTGAATTCCTTATGTGTTTTAAATATTAATATCAGAATTGGGGGGGATAGCTCAGTGGTCTAAGTGGCAAGCGCAAGGACCCAGGATCAATCCCTGGTACTGCATGCCATGCACTGTGCCTGCCACTGAAACTGGATGGAGTCCCAATGCTGTAGTCCCAGTGCTCCGGAGGCTGAGACAGGAGGATCACTATGAGTCTGAGCTGTGTAGAGAAACCCTGTACCAAATAAATAAATAATTAGGGGCTGGTGAGATGGCTCAGTGGTCTAAAGTGCCTACTTGGAACAAGCTAAGCAAAGCACAGGGACCATGGTTCAATCCCCCAGCACCACATGCCAGCCAGCCCCGCCCCCTGGTGGGCTGAGCTGGCTACATACACACAAAATAAATAAATATTTAAAAAAAAAATAAATAATTAAAAAAAATAGTCCTCTGTTCAATTTTTGTTTTTTAAATTTAGGACAGATTGTCCAGGGTGTACAGGGTCTCACTGCATAGATCAGACTCATAGTGATTCTCCTGTTTACAGCCTCCCAAGTTCTGGGATTACAGGTGCGCGCCACCACACCCAGTCTCAGTCGCTGTCTCAGCACACCCCAGGGATGGGGCCAGCATGGCAGGCCCGAGGATTGAACCCCTGGCCCCTGCATCTACCTAAGCAGGCACTTTAATCTGCTGAGTTATTTGGCTGGCCCTCCTCTATTCAATCTTAATAATTTTTTATGCCATGGAACTCTTTGGTAATCTAGCAATTTCTAGAGGCACCTCCCTCTCAAAAGTTTTTAGGTACAAAACAAAATACGTAGGATTACAGAAGAGGCCAATTTTATAAACTATCACTCTATCCACAGATCACTAATGTGGGCATGTATACGTGTACTCACACATATATTCATGTACACTAACATTCTTTATTTTCTTTTCTTCATCAAATACACATATACCTAGAATAGAGACTTTTTATTCAGTGGTATGAAGACTACTATTTGCTTGTTTAATCAGAATGTTAGTAAAACACAGCAAATCCCAGAAAGTCACAAGAATTATATATTTTAAAATGTATTCTAACAATTTAATTTTAGTTGATCCTCAGCACCCACATGCTGCACCAGCCCCACCCCTGGGCGCACTGAGCTGGCCACTGAGATGGGCTCAGTGGTGCTCACCTGTAACCCCAGGCCTGCAGAGGCTGAAAACAGGAAGATCACTATGAATCCAAGCTGCATAGTAAGACCTTGTACCAAATACATAAAAAGAAAAAAAAATTAATTTCAGGTTAAAACTTATTATCTGGGTTTGAATTTATCCATTAGTTTTATGTTCTTTCATGCTTCAACTCAGTTCAAAATGCATTGTCTGTGTTCTCTATTTAAAGCAAAATTTTAAATTTTAAAACATTATAAGAGGCCAGGGAGATGGCTCAGTGGAATAAGCGCTTCCCTGGCAAGCGCGATGACCTGAGTTCAATCCCTGGTTCCACCAAAAACAAACAAACAAACAAAACATTATTAAGCTCTTCTAAGTATACTCAAAACTTATACATCTTGGTAGCAATCTCAGCACAAACTTTTTTTTTTTAATTAAAAATTTTCCACTATCATGTTTTGTCATTTCTCCCGCAGCTAACATAATAGATTGGAAAAAACAAACAAACAAAAAAACCCCCCATGTTTACAAAGTCGTTCTAAAGCATCTTATATGCATGATAGCTTCTTTTGCATACATTTTCATCAGTTTGCATGATGTTTAACTGAGCTCCTTGCATATAATAATGACTGTCATTGGCATAAACAGGTCGCAATAAACACTTCTAACCCTGGTAAGCACAGACTTCACCTGGGGGAAGCAGACTCGCAGGTGCCACAGGCAGTCTGTGTTTTCCAGAGAGTGGAGAGTGTTGGTTAATCTTATGAGTCAGCTAAGTAGAGGTTTGCATAAGAAAGCATCTATTTTGAGTGGAGATATATGTTTGTGTGTGAACATGTTTACATGTGCAGGTAAGCACTCTTACCGGATATTCAGGAAAATTGCTATGGTTGCCTCTGAAATGGACTGGTTTTTTGCCATGTGCATTTATTTTTTTCATCAAAGTGGTTTTAGAAATTATTCATACCTATCATATTACAAAGTATGGTTTTACTTAGACATTCTCCCCTTCCTCTGGTAAGACATCCTGAATCTCTTGTCCATGCCCCAGCTGAGGCCAAGCCATTTCATTGCCTGTGGAGAGCGAGTGGGGCAGAAAGAGCATGTGATGCATATGGCTGCACCAACCATTATTTCCTGATGTTTTTCTAGTGAAAGCACCTCTGTGGTAAAGAAGCTATTTGAGAATACAGAAAGCCTCAAAATAACATCTCAGCTTCCCCCGGGGGCAGGGCCAGCACGGCACTCCAGGAATCGAACCCCAGTCCCTGAGTCTGCCTAAGCAGGCCCTTTAATCTGCTGAGCTATCTGGCCCATGCTACCAATTCTTTTTTAAGTCTTATTTTATTTTGAAGAGTAAAAATAAAAGCAAGAACAAAAATCAGAAACAAAGACAGAAGCAGGGTAACGTACAACAATACATATGTTATAGAATTTCAAAACAAGAATAGCTAATTAACAATGGTTGATATATTATTTATTTTTATCACCAAATCTGTTGCTCAGATAGAATATTACCAATTCTTCAAGGACAGATATGGTGTACATATCATTTTAGAGTGGATAGAAACTAAAGATAAAAGGAGAATTTGTTCATCTAATATATTTTTTATATAGTCCTGCATAACTATCATATTGAGAGCTCTTTATTGTTCATCAAGGAGCATACTGCAACTTCTCTTGCCTTTTGAATTATACTCTTTGTTATTTCCTATATGCTACTTCTGGAGATATTAAAATATTTCAAGTTTGTATAACTAGAAAATCTTACTTTTAGTTTTCAAAGATACATTTG
>NW_004524873.1:1186393-1188283 GCF_000260255.1 Octodon degus
AAGGAGAATTTATGCTCTCTGGCTAACTCCATCCTGTAGTCTCCTTAGGTTGCTCCAAGATGGGAGGCCAGCAGGGTATTCAGAGAGCCCTCTGAGGTGGTTCAGGTGCAAAGAATGTGGCTAGCATCTATTAGGGAACAGGCAAAAAACCCAGCTCAATTTCTAAGATTTTTTCCATCAAAGTGAAGCAAAAGTCCATAACAGTATTGGGTCATCTGCTTCACTGGCAAGGTCAGAAATAGTTGACCTGAGTCTCCTACAGCTCAACATAACAGCATGGCTTAATGCTTATATTTTGTTTTTATACTTTTCTGATGGATGGTTAAGACGAAGACATAGCAAGACCTATGAAACAAGAGTTGTAGCTTTTGGGTCTGATAAAGTCAGTGAAATCCCCTCAGGATTTATCTTGAGATGCTGTACCTCAGATTGTAGAACCTTTGTTAGTGTCAGCCATGGGGATGAGTCATGGCCATTGCTTAGCCAATGTACTCTCTGTGAAAGCCTGAGAGAATGTTTTCTCTCCATGTGACTCTCCTTAGGCACACTCTACATCATCGATCACTTTCCTCTTTGGCCCATAATCTCCTTGATCAGATAATTTGGGACACTACCAAGTTACATGACGTTACAGTACAAGTTCTCATATGTCCTGAGTCTTAATTGACCTTAGAAGGCTAGGGACAAAATGTTGGCTTTCCTTGTGCCTTCCTTTTTCTCTAATTTTGGTCTGCAAACTTAAGTTGTTAATCATTCAGAAGACAAGCTTGTTGTTATTACCATATAACCTAGACTGTTAAGCTTAACCTCACTATCTGTCTGAATATCAAACATCATAGGCATAACATGGAACAGGTATTTTTCATCAAGTATTGATATGTGGAACTTTAAGTCCCTTCAGAATATGATGAAAAAACATTTAAAAATTAGAATATATTTCAAAAATAGGCATAAAGAATTATATACTTTTTACGTTTACACATAAGTCCAAAAATCTAACCATATAACACCTTGAAGCAGGACAGTCCCACAACATTCCTTTTCCTGTCTCCTGCCTTCATTCACCACCCCCTTCTTTTTGAGCAATCATCTACTTGAGAGACAGCACAGCAGCAACTGGCATGTCATGACAAGCAGCCTGTATTCAGAAGACCAGAATGACTTGCACTCCAAGCATGAACAGACTATTACAGATTGCCATCTTCAGTGCAGTTGTTTATTTCACACGTTTCAGTATATACAGTTAGTCAGGGTGAGAATTTTTCCAATTAACTGCTAGATTCAAAAATCTTCCGGAGATTCTCAGCATGATTGCCTTGCCCATCTTCTACATATAATTGTATGACTTATCACTGTCGTGTTTCCTAGCTCTTTTCCTTTTCCTCTCTTAATTAGTTAGTCCTCGAGTTCTTGCTTTCCTTTTACTAGTATTATTCCTTTCTATTTGTATTTCTTCTTTTGAGTTCTTATACTAAGGAAACTATATGATTTACACATGTGTGTCTGGTTTATTTCACTGATGAGTATATCTTCAAGTGGCATCCACTTCAGTATAAAGGCTTTGAGTTTATCATTCTTAATAGCTGAGTAATACTCCATTGTATAAAAATACCACATCTTTTTTCATCCATTCCTGGTTGTTTCCAAGATTTGGCTATCACAAATTGTGCTGCTATAAACATAGGCACAGATATATCACTATGATATGATATTTTCAGATCCTCTGGGAAAATTCCCAGTAAGGAATAGCTGGTTTAAATGGGATTTCCAGTCCAACTTTTCTAAGGAGTCACCACACTGATTTCCATAACGGTTGCACCAGTCTACACTCCCACCAGCAGTGGAGAAGGGTTCCTTTTTCCCCACAGCCTCTCCAACATTTGTTGTTGG
>NW_004524873.1:1194035-1195088 GCF_000260255.1 Octodon degus
ATTTGGGAAGTTTTCTGCTATTACTTCTGCCCATATTTTTTTAATGTCATTTGTGTTGACTCCTTCTTTCTCATTGATGCCTATTAGTCTCACATTGTTTATCTTTGCATCATCTTACATTATTTTTTCTTGCATCCTCGTTGTGTTTAAGAGATCCTTTCTCGCCTTTTTACTAGCTGCACCACCTTCTTCAAGATCTGAAACTCTGTCTTCACTTTCACTTAAAATTTTTGCAAGCTTGTGATTGAGATTTTAAGTTCCTCTATATCTCTTTGACTCTGCTTCATGCCATCTATTTCTTTCCTGTATTGCCCATTGAAAGAATCGTCATTTTTCTAATCTCCTCTATTTTTTTTTATCAGTATCTTCTTTAGAAGCAGTTATTAATTCTTTTACTGCAGTGTTTTTTTCAGATTGGGTTTCCTCTCTATGTTTCTGTACTTGCTTCTTTCCTTCAGATGCTATGAGTTCTGAGAATTCTTTTCTTATTTTTGAAAATTCCACTCTGAGTTCCTCTAATTTTCTGCTGTTGCTTTTTTACTATCGACACTGTTAATTCGTACATGTGAGCTGAGCTAGTAGAAAAGAATTCAGCTCTGAGTTCCTCTATGACTTTCTGCTGTTGCTTATTTACTATCAACGCTATTAATTCATACATTTGAGCCGAGGTAGTGTCCTCTGCGCTTGTTCTGGGTGGGAATTGGGTTTCTTCCATATGTTTCTGCATTTGATTCTTTATTGCAGATGTTATTAATTCAGGGATTTCTGTTTTCATTTCCAATCTGAGTTCCTCTATACCTTTTTGCAGCTGTTTCTTTATTTCAGAAGCCATTGATTCATTGATTTCAGCTGTTGTGATTCCCAATTTGTTCTGTGTTAGTGTGCTGTGCACTTGTTATGGGTGGAGTAGGCTTCTGAGATTGCATTTTGTTCCTTCTTGTTGGCATTTTGTGTAGCACTGTCTTCTGACCTTTGTTGGAGAGCTTTGGTGCAGTTATAACCTTAGCACTTATTGAAGTTCAGGTGCAGATCTACAAAGTTTGGATTTATCCA
>NW_004524873.1:1196309-1205791 GCF_000260255.1 Octodon degus
TGGCCTGTAATGGTGAAAGTGTTTTGTTGCCAGAGATGCCTGAACTTTTGGGTTGTTGAAGTGGATAACTGTTCCCTGGTTTGTAATCATATTTACCTCTTCAACACCAGAGATATTGTTTACCCCCAACTTCTTTAATGAGAACTGAAGTTTTTTATCATCTGCTGTGGCTGTTCCATGAACCACCTTCTTAATGCAAGCAGTTTCTTTCCCACCAATGCGCACTTGTGCCTGCAGTTTGATGAGTTTTTCCTGGTTCATGATAGTTTCTTTCATCTTGTTGGAGCAGATATGGGCAGCACAGGGGGCAAGGGCTGGCGCTCAGGGGGTCTCGGGCAGACTAGCTGAGATTAGGTGCACACATGACCCAAGATGGCAGCTAGAGGAAGGTTAGACGTGATGCAATACCTAGAATTTTTATACCTTCTTGATTCAGTTTGTCAATTCATATCTGTCTAGGAATCTGTCAATTTCTTCTGTTTGGCAAAAATGTTTAAAATCCATTTCTTTAGCAATTTTAAAATATAGAATGATTTATTACAGTTATTATTCTGCACTATAGGGGGCCTGCCTCGTAGCTCAGTTCCTTAAGTGGCTGCTTCGACAAAGCATTCAGGCTCAGGTTGCTGTGGTTCGATCCCCACAACTCAAGACAGCCAAACCTGCCCTGAAGGCATTCGAAGCAAAAAAAAAAAAAAAAAAAAAAAGTTTATTCTGTACAATAGATCACTGAAACTTATTCTTCCTGAAATTTTGTACCATTTGATCACATTGCCACTAGTAACCCCCATTTTCTTTGAGAGATTAGTAGAAGCAAAACCAGTCTATGGAAGGAAGAGTAAAAGGAGATCTTATTCCTAGTTCAAAGTAGAAACCCACCGCTACCAGGTGGGTTTCTGGAAGCCTCCTGTAGGCTCAGGATTCTGACCATGATGCAACAAGGATCTGATACCTTTAAGAGGTAAAGCAGCTCTTCCATGCCCAAGAACAATCATGAGTCAGTACAAAGCAGAGTTTAAATGCCAGGAGTAGTTAAGGCAGAAATAAGAGGAAAGGGTAAGAATGCGGAGGATAGAAGCCTGAAAGCCTAAGATGTGCACATCTCAGTCCTGAGAACAGGAGCATAAAAGTCTAAAGCTGAGGCTGAACTGGGACAACAGAGAACTTTCCCTGCTTCTGTGAGCCTAGCACCAAGAGACAAGCAAGAGAAATCCACTACTCAAGGAGGTGCAGGAGGACAGAGACCCTCTGTGGCACAGGCGCCCAGGAACCGTGTGACAGCTGAGAATGCAGCAAGAAACCATACTCAGCCCCACTGTGAGTGAGGGAACAGTGACTAACTATTGGGAGAATTAGAGAACTGTAAAGATAATAGGAACAGCAACAAAACCCAAGTTCAGCTCAACCCATGACTGAGCAGACTTAGTTCTTCATAATATTAGCCTGATAGAAAATTATCTATTACCTATTTCAAGGCATAAATATTATCTCATTCTTTTCTCCTTTTGTTTTTTTTGCTTTTTTTAACTTAAAAATTTTTGTTTCTGCCAGCTAATCAAGAAATGTTAGAAGAAAAAAGTGTAAAACATCCTAGCATATTCAGGAACAGCAAGCTCTTAAATTTGAAAAAATTTGGAACAATTGAATCAAAGCAGTGCTCTGCTAGTTATATTTTAAAACAATGTGATATTCCTTCTGAAGCAACATTCCTTCTTCCCTAATAACCACTGAGCAGATAACCCAGGCTTATTAGAGTTCCAGCTACAGTCTGAAATCTTGGCAGAGTGTCCAGCGAATAAACAGGACTTCTGGAGGCCCATCTTCCATGTCTTCCCCTGACTGTTCTCCAATTTTACTCAAGTCCCACACTTTCAGGTGTTGATTGATACCAGAATAGCTTCATTATATGGAGATCAGTGGACCTGCAAAATCTCATCCTTACAAGATTTGAAGGTATGAAGTTTTAATTTTAAGTTATGCAGGTACCACAAAGCTACCTTCTTATCTGCAGAGCCCCTTACTACACTTAATTTGGCAGTTGACCTCAGTAGTATGCATATCCACCAAGTGGCTGGGCTTTGAGGTGGTGTTGGACCCTGTGTCCTGTATCATGAGTTTCTGATCATCAATGATGAGCCGAACAATGACTCCTGCAGCAGATGCCAGACTACATCCTCTACAACAGCCGAGCAGCAGTAAGGATTGCTTTAACATGCGCAATGTTGCCTTCCTTTGCTCCTGCATTCATATTCCACAGGTATGATAGTACAGTTGTTGGATGCACTTAGGAGATGCCCACTCGAAATAGAATTCCAGGAAAGACCATAGCCCTCCTTTTGGGGACCTCTTAACTAAGCTCAGGGTTCATTCTCCATTTGTGCCTGGTTTAGCAGAATGTTTTACGTAGTCAATACCCAAAATATTAGAAAATGGTGTTTTTATAGCAATGATGGGACGATTTTGTGGCATGGAACAAGTACAATTCACTTCTCCTTCATGATTAATTTTAATTTCACATTCAATTTTTTCTCTTACAGATCCAAAGCCACCAAATTCACCTTTGTCACTGTTGTAGTGGGAAGCATCAAACTGCGCACTGTTACTGGGGATATGGACTGGAGCAACCATCAGATGACTCTGCTCATTAGATGTGTGCATACCTGGCACCAGCCAAGGAAGGGTGTGATCATTTCCTTCTGGTTTAGTCACATCAGGAAGCCACTGAACGGGAAGACTGGGCCCCTGAAGAGTATGGGTCATAACCAGGTCGTACAGAAATGGTGTACTCTTCTTCTAGATTTTATATTCTTCCTTGATGCCTCACTTTTCCACAGTATCTTCAAGCATCTCTTTATTTGCCATGTTGAGTTGGATCACTCATCCCTTCTTGCCTCCTCAGACTGCTAGCCAAGAGCAGCCTGACCTCTGGGGCTCTTGCCTTTCCTGGGCATGTCACACACCCTTGCCTCCCCAAGCCTGTGGTCCGCTTTGGTGCCTGGGGGCCCCCTAACTGCCTAACCTTCTCTCCTGCCTGCCCCCTGCTCGAAGGTACTGAGGTCTGAGGCTCTCTCTCTCTCTCTCCTTGGAAGGAGACTTTTCAACTTGTGCCTCCATTGTGCCCAGGCAGCAAGGCATAGGAGCATTTGCTCTGGGAAAAATGAGAGGTGGTGGAGAGGTGGGTCTGGGAGCCAAGGGCTCCCGCATCCACCAATGGCATGTGACTGGGGGCTTCCATACTCCCTTGGGGAAGGTTGGCCTCTGGGGATAAGATGTTTCTTGCTTTTGAGATGGGGTCTCACTTTGTAGTTCAGGCTAGCTTTGAGCTCACTATGAGCCCAGACTGGCTTTGGACTCACTGCAATTCTCCTCTTCCTTTCTCCCCAGTGCTGGGATCACAGCGCCCCACTTCTCTTTTGCTGTGTAGTATGTCTAGCAGGCAATACAACATTATGAGTTATACAGAAACACCAACAAACATTCCATTGCCCAGAGACTAAGCCATAAAAAAAAAGACAAAAGATGCCCCATATCAACATCAAGATGCGCACATAGGGGCTTCACAATAACCGTGATTAATATGTTAAAGGATTCAGTGATAATAAGGTAGACAACAGGAGCAGATGGCAACTTTAATTAGAGAGATGGAAACTATGAGAGTCAGACGGAAATACCAAGAAAGAAATGGAGAATTTCTTCAATGATTTTAGCAATAGGCTGGATACAACTGAAGAAAAAATATCAGTTAACTGATGATGTGGAGGATCTAGTATACGTGTAACTGGAGTACTAGAAGAAGAGAGAAATATTTGAAGAATGCCCAACAGTTTTCTAAAATTAACAAAAGGTAATAAGACAGATTCAAAATGTCCAGAAAGGAGAACAAACAAACAAACCCCAACAAAACAAAACAAAAACAAAAAACAACCACAAAAAAACCCTCACAGTCAACCTTAAGAAGAACTATTAGTGTCAAATCCTCAGTAATTAAAAAGGAATTATATCTAGCATTAGAAACCTTGTAAACTGGAAGACAGTGAAGCGACATATTTGAGGACTAAACAAATGGATAAACAGAAGGACCCAAAGCAAAAAAACAGAAAACCACACGCCTATTATCCCAGGATTCTACATCCAGCCAGATCACTTTTCAAATGCAAAGGCAAACTAAGAACTTCTTGTTCCAGATAAACAATAGTTGAAAAATATTGCCAGAGGTTCTACATATCAAGAAATGTTAAAGGAAGTTTCTCAGGCAAGTACATGATAAAATTTAGTTGGAAAATTTAGATGGAAGATTTGGAGCTACACAAAGAAGTGAATATCAGAATGAGAAGAACTATGGTAAATACGTATTTGTAGTCAACTTATAAAAAAACTATACAAGCACAGCTGTCACTTACCTTCATTAGGAAAGCTTGGGAGACTAGTTGGAAGAGTAAAGAAGCTACATTGAGAGACAGAAAGGGATAATATATTACTAACACTTAATTTCTCTATGCCAGTGAGCCTTAGGGCCGTGACATTCTTCTTTCCCATGATTTTGATATATGAATTTATAAATTCTTTTTTTTTCTCTGCTTGAGTTAGGATAAATCAAATTTCTATCACTGTTGACCAAAGATTCCTCAATTTTCCATCCTCTGACCTATATACTTCTAACAATGTGATGCTTGGTGAGTCTGGGCTCTTAAGATCTTTAAATATTGGATAAAAAAAAAATGACTGTAAAGGAAACAAGCTAAGTTTTACATCGACTCAGAGATGACGTAAATGTTGAAATGATTAGACTACAATGCCATGCTTAACCAAAACTGAACACTAATTTTCCAAATGTGACCTTAAAAGAAAAATCCAGAAAATGTAGGCATTACAGGCATTGCACCCATTTGTGATCTTATGGGTTCCAAAGAACCAGATCACATGCCTATGAGTTAGTTGCCCTGGAGGTAATGCACTAACAATTACCTTAAGAAAAAGGTATTTTGTTTTCTTTTTAGTAAAATATTAGAAAACAGCACAAGGGTTATAACTCAGTTGTAGAGTGCTTGCCTATGATGTGCAAAGCCTTGGGTTTGATCCCTAGTACTGGAGATTAGGGGAGGGGGGAAAAAGACATATAGAAATTACTTTCTTTTTTATTTTTACTTTTTTAGAATGAAGTGGGAGGGGAGACATTACTGCTGTTTTTGAGGCTGTAGGGCCAATCTGGCCTTACATTTTAGGTGTGGCTCAGGTACAAGGAGTGATTTTGGTGGTATCCAGCCATACAGGCAGTAGATGAGTCAAGCAAGGATTTAGCTCAATAAGAAGAAGCTTCAAGGAGATTGACAATACCGTTTACAAACTCTTTTTTTTTTTTTTTTTTTTTTTTTTTGGTGGAACTGGGTATTAAACTCAGGCCCCTTAGCTCAGTTCTTTAAGTGGCTGTTTCAACAAAGCAGTCAGGCTCAGGTTGCTGTGGTTTGATCCCCACTCAAGCCAACCAAACCTGCCCTGAAGGCATTTGGAGAGAAAAAAAAAATCCTTCTGTAGTACTTGGGATTGAACTTGGGAATTTACACTTGCCAGGCAGGTGCTTATGCCACTGAGCTATTTCTCTGGACCTAGAAACTCCTTTCTTTAACATGCAAGGCTCTGGTTTAAATGACACTTACTTTTGGTTAAATTTGCATTTTTCCTGTAACTTTTAAAACCAGATATATGTCAATGTATAAAAATATGAAATATTCTAATGATGATTTACAGTAAGACTTGTATTTTTGCAAGTAGCTTGATGAGTATAAGCTGAGACATGAACCTCACTAAGGCTGCCATCCTGTAAGTTGCTAATGCTATTAAGTATCAGATTGCAAAAATAAAAACTTGACAAAATAATTTAATGTTTACCTATAGTTTTTATGTCTACAAAGTTTGCTAAATCAATAAAATGACCTGAAAAGTTTAAAAGAAAAAGAAGAAGAAGAAGAAGAAGAAGAAGAAGAAGAAGAAGAAGAAGAAGAAGAAGAAGCAGCTTCAGAACTGATTTGGGCCAATGTGCTGGTTATAATTTTTTTTTTATTGCATAACCCTTTCATGATCCCTAAACCTTTAGTCATATTTCATTAAAAGTTATAGGCTGGGGCTGGAGAGATAGCTCAGTAGTCTAAGGACCTGCCTAGCAAGAGCAAGGACCTAGGTTCAATCCCCAGTACCGCATGCCTTGCCAGCCCCAGAGCCCTGGGTGTACCATGCTAGCCTCCAAAACCAGATGAGGTGGTGTACATCTGCAATCCCAGCTCTAGGGAGGCTGAGACAAGAAGATCACTAGGAGCCCAAACTGCATAGCAAGACCCTGTCCCAAGTGAATGAATAAATAAAATATATATTTTTAAAAGTTATAGGCTGATCTCTGAACTATAGCAAATTACTCAATTTCCAAAGTATTTTCTGCACTTTAGAGAAATGTCCCTTACCTTGAGGGTCTAGTGCTGATATCAAGTGTGATTTCCAGAAAAAATCCTTTGTTCAGAGTCTCAGTTATGTAAAGAGATGCATAGGTAGTAGAGTTCACTATATGGAAGATTGGGATGAGCCTGTTCCTGAGCACACAGAAAGGTAACAGTGCAAAAGAAAGCTGAGGGGTTAATAAAGAATATACTTTCCTCTGCCAGGTGAAAGCAGAATTTAAGACCAGGATTCAGATGCAGGGTAAATTTTAAATTTAAACAATGTGCTTTTTTCCCCCTTAGCTCAGACTATCCTCCCCATTATCCAAGAACAGGAAGAATTTTTTACACACACACACACACACACACACACACACACACACACACACACCCCTCAGAGCCAGAGGTGAATTATTTGGATTTGAGTTTTTGAGTAGACTTTTGTAAATCTATAACAGAGACAATAATATTGAAAGTTATGACTAGCAACTACTCTGGCATGAGAAACTGCAAGTGTAAATAAGGACCAAAGTGTAGAATAGATATTGAGAAATGAGAAGAAAATGTTTAAATGAGAAGGAGAACAAGGAAAGGAAAGAAGGGACAAGGAAAAAAGAGAATAAAAGGCAAAAAGTGAAACAAAGCTTTTGTAGATAAGAAGGGGAAGAGGGGATTGAAGGGAGGGTAAAGAAATGGAGAAAAAAAGGAGTAGCAAGATATGTTATGTACAGTAAAAATTCCCTATGATGAAAGTTATTATGTCTATCTAAACTGTACAAATGAAATGAAAATGGAATTGAGGCTTAAGAGGGAAAAGAATAAAAAGTTGGAATTAAAAAACAAGGGCAAAGTTTGAGGACTCAGAGCATAGAATTTTACTACAAAATTTCTCTATCAATGTGGGGCCAGTGAAGGTTAATGTAAGAGCCATTTTCCCACCAAAGGGAGTAAGGGTTTGACTGGCCAGCAGAGAAGGGAGGGGAATAGAATTTAGATACTATCTGAGTATCTAGGGAACTTCTCACACTAGTACCTACCAGAGGTGAGTCAGGAGGGGGTCCAGGGAAGGAAATCCCCATTAGGGCTGAGGAAATCCAAAAATCTGGGAGATACAAACCTTTAAAGGAAGTTGAGTCCAATCTGGCACTCAAAAGGCAGTTGAATAGAAGGATGGGCCTGAGCACAATCAACCTCACCTTAATCCTGACTGGTGAGATCAGGTAAAAGGTCTTGAATACTCAAAGTGTAGTCCATGGAGGTGCTGAGATTAGGTTACTATTCTTCAAAGGGTTTGGAGTTAGCATACAGGCTGTGGAATGGATGGGTGGCCTTATCCATGATCATATCCTTTCCATGATGATTTAGGGAAACCAATATCCAAAGGGTAATCACTACAGGAATCTAAAGACCCAGGCTTTTAATCATAACTTGGGTAATTCTGATGGAATATCCCAGTTTCAGATGGAGATGTAAAGGTAGCTGAGGCCTTAGTTGGTACTATATCATAGTTTAATTTCTTTCTCTGTTCAGTCTAATTTCTTCCCTCCCCCTTCACAGCTGCAACACCCAACAGGACTCCTTATGAAATCTGATCTTTCCCTGAAACTGCTTCCTGGAAAACTTGTCTTGCAACAGTCTTTCACCTGCATTGGGAAGGAAGGCTGCACATAGGATGAAGTGTTTGGACTTTGTTCTGCAGAAACATGGAGTCACTGAAGGCTTTTCAGTCAGGTGAGGAGATCTGAGGTATTAGAACACCTGGCTACAGTGTGAGGAATGGCCCTAAAGAGCTTGCTTGGAGGTAGGACCATCACATGAGTGGCTACTGAATCATACAAACAAGAGACAGTGTCATGAATATGGAGGAACAACACTAGAGGTAAGGGTCAAGCAATCTAGGACTAACTGATTGCATGTGGAGGTGACTGAGTGTGCAGAGTCAGAGATGATGTTCAGGTTTCTGATTGAGCAACTAATGATATCACAATTGACTCCAAGTCACAGCTATTAAAATAGCAGAGGAGGAGAGTTCCTTTTGCTATGATGTCCAAGCCAAATAATTTGCTAGGTCCTGCAAATAATTGTCTCTCACTCTCTGTAGCTCCTTTTAAGCTAAGCTAAGTCTCCCTACTGGCCCCACTACCAGAAAAAGTAGGAGAACTGAGCACAATTATTTAAGCCCTTAGAACACACAAGTAATTATTAATGCCCAGAAAAAATAAAATGAAACATATGGGGATATTGAGGGGAAACAACATAGCCCAGAGATTAAAATCATGAACTCTGCATTAGTCTGCCTGATTTCAAATCCTGGCTCCACTAATCATGATTTATGTCAATATGGGCAAGTTATTAGCATCTCGTTGCCTTAGTTTCATTTATGTACATAATATGGATAATGATGATACCTATCTCAAAGGATTGTTGCAAATCTCAGAGAAATTAACTCACATAAAATTCTTAAAACCATTTGTACCTTATAGAAATTACTTAACAAATATCTATTATTAGTCCACTAGAAGGTAAGTTTCGTGAAGACAGGATTTGTTCCCACTTTTTCCCTTGAGGTCAGGAATAGTCCTCTATTGAGCACTATTATTATATTATTACATTTATATAATAAATCTTTGTTGAATGAATGCAGTCCTGCTTCAACAGATTCTTCCCTCTGTCCTTGGAAATCAAATCCAATTTTTATGTGAGGAATCGTACTATTTGGAATTAGGTTTTCCTGTTTCCTTTGCAGTCAGTGAAACCTCAGCTGAAATGTTTTGTGTCACTTTCATTAAGTTCATTGTAAAGACAATGGCCTCAACTGGAAGGGCCCTTTATGGTTCTTATGCTGTTCTTTCTCCTTCCATCTTACTATTAGATAAGATGTCTGAAGCTTTGCTGCCACCTTGAACCACAAGATACATAGAAAATGACCACCAGGAGCTAGAATAGTGGACAAGCATGGAATTGCTTGAGGCTTTTATGTGCATAGAGCCCTGCCAAACCCACCTAGGAGTGCCTACTGGGAGAGAGAGAGAGAGAGAGAGAGAGAGAGAGAGAGAG
>NW_004524873.1:1205891-1210129 GCF_000260255.1 Octodon degus
AGAGAGAGAGAGAGTTCTGTATTTTGAACCACTGTTATTTTAAGACATTGGGTTAAATGTTGCCAAACTAGTCCTAAGTAACACATTGCAAGTTGATGCTTTTAGACTGTATCAATAAGGGCAATTATTATCTGATTCTTATAAAACAATCTTTAGTAACTTCTAATGAGAGCAAGATGAGAATTCAGAGATAGAATGCACAAGAATAAGCAGACTTCTCATAACCACTGAGTTTCTTTTCTCATGCCATGCACTAGAGGGACAAAATGACAAGAAGACACAGGCAGGAAGGTTGTAGAATAAGATTTTGAAAATCAGTTTTTAGGAAATAGAATGGTATTTGGTGAGGTAGTCTGAGAATGCCATTTAACTCCTCAGGACAATGAAGCACAGGGCGATACATCTTGTCCTTCTACTACTACAAGAGAGAGAGAGAGAGAGAAACTCTTACACAGAGTCTGGAAAACAAACAAACAAACCAAAAAAAAAAAAAAAACCCCAAAAAACATATGCACAATTCAGGAAAAGAAAAATAGTGTGTGGTGGATGTTTTGCCAACAGTTGGCATTACCCTTGTATTAGTTTACCACAGAGGATGTCGTGTATCTCAGAAAACCCACTACACGGCCAGCCCTGAAAGAAGAAATTAAAAACATGTGTGCAGCAGTCTGTGCCCAAGGCTGCCCAAGCAGCAGTTGACTGTATTAATAAACATCAGGAAGCTAATGGCCAGCACTGTGAGCACCTCTTGCAAGTACAGAGGCCAAAGGTAACTTGTATTGATCTCATGATGTCTCAGTACATCTAGTATTAAAATATTTGTACAAATTTTCTTTTCTTGAAGTTTGTGAACAGTTTTTGTGGACTCTGTATATTGAATAACTGTGATAACTTTGCCACCTATGGGAATGGGTTTAAATATCACATCTGGAAAGGAGAGTATTCTTTTTGGCATTTCACACATAAAAAAGCCCCTGAGACTATGACTGACATACCCTCAGTAATAATGGAGTGGACACAGGATTTAAACATCTGTCCGTTTGGCCCTGGAGCCCTTGTTCTCTCTTACTCCCAGGCACCACACTGCTACATAAAGCATTTTGCAAAGACCTCAGAGCTGCGCTCTTCATGACTGGGCTAACTGGGGCCAGAGTGTTTATTTCCTTTGGTATTCCATGCCTTTTCATTTCCTGACATTTAGGAAAGGTGAAGACCAATGCTTTAAATCCATTTCTTTCTCCCACAGTCCTTGATTTCAAACCACAAATTCCTGTTCACAAGATGACTGTGACTCTTGGATACTTCCCTGAACCACTCTGGCTGGCTCCAGCTTGTTCTTCCAGTGCCAGTAAAATTCAGGTGACTCAGATTAAGATTAGGGATGTGTCATCAGACAAACTGGAGTGAGTAGATAGTCTGCATTGACTACACCCAGTCTTTCTTCTTCCCAGATATTACCTCCTTTACTATATATGACTTCAAACTTGCTCCACTTACTGTGTTCCTTATTTCAGTAAGTGTCATGCCACAATTCCTGTTGCCTAAGCCAGAATCTTCTTGATGGACCCTTACCGCCACCCACATCATACAGGAAGTGTCACGTCCCAATTTCCTTACCTTATCTACAGTGATCCTGTTTCAGGCTACCCCTTCTCTTATTGATGTACATGCTAATCTCTGATGAATGATAAGTATGAGATAAAAGGGTATTACATAATAGATCACCTAATCCATAAGATTAGACAGTTTTTATTTTTTTTAATTTTTTGGTGGAACCGGTTATTGAACTCAGGCCCTTGCACTTGCCAGGGAAACACTTATTCCACTGAGCCATCTCCCCAGCCTCTAAGATTAGACAGTTTTTAAATACTACTTAGGTAAGTAAATAGCTAACACATGGGCTGGGGAGATAGTTTAGCAGCATAAGCACCTTCCTGATAAGTGCAAGGTCATGTGGTCATGAGTTTGATCTAGGTATACACACACACACACACACACACACACACACACACACACACAGAGCTGATAGGAAGGGATAGGGTTTTTTTCTCTGCATAATGCACATGCATCCAACTCAGTTCCTGAAATTCTCAACTGACACAGAACATCAGAATAATTTGGGAGCTGAAAAATTATTTTTATATGCAGAGACTCACTTTAGGAGTGTTGGACTTGGGCTAAAGTAAGTCTTTCTAGAGATCTGCTGAAAGTAAATCAATATTGGGTACAGTCAGACAGTTCTAGGAAGAAAAATGATTTAGAGATCACAAACAAGGTAAACAGTCTAGGAAACAGTTACCTGACCTTCTGTAAAGTATAGAAAATGTCCTAGTTCATATGGAACATCGTGTCTCATGGGAAACTTACTTGAACATGAGGTCTGGTGGAAGGAAAAGAACTGCTTGTGTAGAGCAATATTGTAATATCTGTTCTTAAACCGAGATATTTGTTATCAAAAATAAGAAGCAGCTATCAAGCTGTGATCTTGAACTTGATACAGATTCTAATGTTTGAGCATGACTTACATGAAATGTGGGAAATACTAAATGAAACTCAGAGAATGAAGCTTCTGAGAATGAGGGTGAGTCTGGCAAAGCAACAGTTGGCACCATCCAACGTGCTCTTTCTCTTCCAGCTGTTCTTTTAAATATAAATAAGAAGGCCAGTCAGATAGCTCAGTGGACTAAAATGCCTGCTTAGTCAGGCAAAGGAACCAGGGTTCAATCCCCAGCATGCTGTGTCCACCTCACCCCAAGGGTACACTGAGATGGTGACTGAGACTGGGCATGGTGGTGCATGCCTCTAATCCCAGCACTTGAGAGGCTGAAACCTGGAGAATCACTACCAGTCCTATCTATGTAGTAAGACCTTGTACTAAATATATTTTTAAAAAATTTAAAAAAATGATATACTGGCAGAACTTTCTGACTTTTCTCTCTCTATGACCCATATAGGGATCTTCCAAACAGGATTTATAGCTAATTCTAACTGGATCTCCGTTGTGACCTCTCTGGTGCTTGAGAGCTAGATAAAACTGACCCTCAGTGAATGCCCAGCAAGAGTTCAGTGACTTTTGCCCAGTTTCTGCATAGAACAGGTGTGTGCATGCATGCGTGCATGCGTGTGTGTGTGTGTGTGTGTGTGTGTGTGATTACTTCTCATAGCCTCTTCAGCATCCTCTGTTTCATTTTCCATCCTGAGCACGGTTATTGATAGCTGTGATTCTGTTCCTCCACACATAGACTTAAAGATAGAGGCATATGGGGGAGAGAGTGTATGGTGCTGAGATAGATTCATTGTGTGATGATATGATCAAGGGTACTAGGGTTCAGGGTGTGAGGACCACCATCCCTGCGTAGCCTGGATCAGATATAAAGGACAGAAAGAAGATTGTCTCCTCTCACTAACTGGTGGCTTCTCTTTGCTGTCTCCTGCCTGCCATGGACTGTTTCTCCTCTGTGACGCCTCTCTGCCATTCCACTCTGCCTTGGTGCCAGTAGACAATGGACTAAAACCTCCACAAACCGTGAGACAGATAAACCCTTCCTTCTTTAACTCTGGGTGTCAAGTATTTTATTTCAGCAAGAAAAGTAACTGAGACAGTTCCCAAATCCTGGCCACCAGCAGATACATGAGGATACATTCTTAGTACCATCTTCTACCTCAAATAGTTTGGAAGTATTTTCTGTTCTTAAGTTCCTTCCTGTGGGGACTTTAGGTGCCAGGTGTTAATCTCATCTTCACAAGCCCTTGTTGTAAATCATTGCTGGGTGACGAGTAGGCCTGAAGCAAACACGGTGGTCTTGTTTATTTCACCCTGATCAAGCTTAGCTAACAAACTGCTTTTCTTCCCCTCACACCTCCTCCGCTATGAAGTGGAAGAGGAAGGAAGAGACACAGAGAGGATGTGAAGAGAGGCATCCAGCAGAAATCAGTGGTTGGGAATAGAAAAATGAAAGCTATGGAAATAACACAGGAAATTTGCTGTTCCTCCTTGTTGCATAGGGACTTTTTACTTTCCTCTCACCCTTTCCTTAAGCAGTATATGAGATTCTGAAATCTGCTGCCTGGTGTCTTTCGATATGGGTAGATTCTGACCTGATCCTGACTCTCAGTAACATTCTGATGTTTTGTTGGTCATATTTTTGAATCTATTTTTTTAATAAAAATGTTAGTGGATATAATTCAGATACCACAAATTCATCTTTTCAAGGTATACAATTAATAGCTTTATAAAA
>NW_004524873.1:1210432-1211383 GCF_000260255.1 Octodon degus
CCTAGGTCCAATATAATTTCTAGTTTTAGGCTTTTGAGGAATCTCTACCCTGATTTCCATAGTGGCTATACTAGGCCACATTCCCTCCAACAATGTAGAAGGATTCCTTTGCCCTGTGGCCTGACCAGCCTTTGTTTTTATTTTCTTGTTGATGTCCATTCTTTCTGAGGTAAGATAAAATTTCAGTTTTGTGTTTTAATTTCCAATTCTTTAATAGTCAATGTTATTGAACATTTCTTCATGTACTTGGCCATTTGTACTTCTGTGAAGTGTTTCTTTGTTTCACTTGCCCATTTTTTTTTATTGAATCTTATATTGAGGTTTGATTTCTTTGAGTTCTTTCTATGCTCTAGGTATTAGTCCTCTATCTGAGAATAGCTGGCATTTTTCCCCCATTCTGTAGGTTTTTGTCACATACTGTTATTTCCTTTGCTGTGCAGAAGCTTTTAATCTACAGAAGTCCCATTTATTGATTCATAGTACTACTTCCTCTGCAATTGGGGTTCTGTTCAGAAAACTTTGCCTAAACTTATGATTTCAAGAGTTGTATCCAATTTATCTTCCCACAGGTTAAGTATTTTAGTATCTAGTTTTTTGATGTATTTTGATTTTTATTTAATACATGGTGAGAGATATGCATCTAGATTCATTTTTCCTCATGTGGCTAGCTAGTTTTCCCAGCAACATTTAGTAAAGTGGCTAGCTTTCCTCCAGTGTATGTTTTTTGGCTCCTTGGTCAAAGATAAAATAAGTTGATTGTGTTTGAGGCTGTTTCTGTATCTCCTGTTCAGTTCCATTGATCCATGTGTCTATTTTTGTGCTAGTACTATCCAGTTTTTTTCCCATAATTTAATTGAGAAACAAATAGCAATGAGACAGTTTCAAACCAAATTAGGACAGTTTCAATAATCAACACATTGTATACATTCTTCCTAGTGGTTATTTGCTGTA
>NW_004524873.1:1212473-1217957 GCF_000260255.1 Octodon degus
TGATCCTCCTGTTTTCTGCCTCCCTAGTGCTGGGATTACAGGCATGTGCCACCATGCCCAAACTCCATCGCCGGCTCACTGTGCATGGGGGTGGGGCCGGCACAGCATGCAGTGGCAGGGATTGAACCCTGGCCCCTGTGTTTACCTAAGCAAGCACTTAGTCTGCTGAGCTATTTCACTGGCTCTCCATTTTCTGAAGCTCTTTTTGCTCTCTTTTTTCAGAGTGCTATAGCTCTCATTGTGAATGTCTTTTACTTTCTTGATTAGGTTAAATTATTTATTTAATTTTTTTTAATGCTATTTCAAAGGCACTTTTTTCCTACTTTCTTTCTTAGTCGGCTCATTATTTATGTGTAGGAACAATATAGATTTTTGTGTATTGATTTTGTATCCAACTACATTTGGATGTCATTAATAACCAATGACTTTGGTTATTAATCATAGAAGTCTTTGGGCAGCATTTTTTGCGTCTCTTAAGTAGAGGGTCATGCTGTCTGTGAATAATGATAATTTGACTTTTTATTTTCCTGTCTATGTCCTTTTTATTTCTCTTTCTTGCCTACTTGCTTTTGCTAATGTTTCAAGTCCTGTAGTGAACAAGAGTGATGATCGCAGAGGGACACACTTACCTTATTACTGATTTTAGGGAAAGCTTTCAGTATTTCCCTATTTAATATGATGCGGGCAGTAAGTTTGTCATAAATGTCTTTTATCAAACTGAGATGAGGACCTTCCATACTTAGGTTTTTCAGTATTTTTATCACGGAAGGATGTTGGATTTAAACAAGGCTTTTTCTGTTTCAACCGAGGTGATCATTTGATTTTTGTCTTTCTGTTTATGTGATGTATTAGTATTACATCTATTAATTTGTGTGTGTTGAACCATTCTTGCATCCCTGGGATGAAGTCTACTTGGTCATGATATTTGATCTTTTTATGGTTCATTGCATTCTGTTTGCCAGTATGGTATTGAGGATTTTTGCATCTAAATTCTTTAAACCAATTGGTCTATAGTTTTATTTTTTGGGGTGGATTCTTGACTGCTTTGGGGATCAGGGTCATGCTAGCTTAGAGGAAAGACTTTAGGAGTATGTTTGCCTTTTTACTTTTATTAAAGAGATCGAAGATTATTGGTATTAGAGCTCTAAAGATTTTACAGAACTCAGCAGAGTGTAGTCAGATCTGTGATTTTTCTAAATTGGTATTTTAAAAAATATATCTAATTTCTGTGCCTGATATTAGGCTATTTAGGATTTTAAAATCTTTTTGCTTTAGTTTGGTAATTTGTATGTATCTAGGAATCTATCTATTTCTTCTGAATTCTCTAATTTATTACCATAAAAGTTAGTGAAGTAGTTGTTAATAATCTTTTTTTATTTTGGCAATGTATATTGTAATTTACTTCTGTTATTTTCAATTGCATTGATTTGGGTCTTTTCTCCCCTTTTGTCTGGTTATGTTGATCAAAGGTTTGACTATTTCATTTCTTCTTTCTGAGAACCAACTCTTTGATCCATTTATTTTTTGTTTTTGTCTCAATTTCATTGACTTCCACTTCAATCTTTATAATTTCCTTCCTAATACTAGTATTGTACTGGACTTTTAGATTTTTTATTGAGGAATCATTGTGTTTTTGTGATATGGGCTTCAACAAGTTCAAACTTCTGTTTTAGGATCCCTTTCATTGTGTCTTATAAGTTCTGGTACGGTATACTGGCATTATCATTTAGTTCTAGAAACTGTCTTATCTCTTTGTTGATTTCTTCTGCAGCTCATTGTTTAAGAGTATATTGCAATAGAGTTTTACTCAGTTATACAGAAATATAAACTTGAGTCTTTATAGGTAAATGGATGCAATTAGAGGCTATACTTATAAGTGAAATAAATTGGACCCACATGTGAAACATCATATTGTCAACCTAGTGTAAGAACCTGAAAGAATAAATAAAATCTGGAAAGTACAATAGACATAGTAAAATGGAAAGCAATTGAACATAAGGAATAAACAATTGAGATGAAGGAAAGGAGAAAAGAAAGGTATAGAAGGAAGGGGGGAAAAAGAAGGAAGGGGGAAAACATGTAAATATAAACACTGGATAGCAGGGATGATTGTACTTCTAATTCCTGTTAGTTTTTCCAAAGTAGCAGTAAATATTTACAAATTTTTACTTTGACTATAGCAACCATTGTTAATTTCCTGTTGTTTTGAAATTCTGTATCTTTTTTATTGGTCTATGTGGTTTTGTTTTTGTCTTTGTTACTGTTATTTGTTTTTGTTTTTTTTTCTTAAAAATAAATAAAATTAAATTGTGTTTAAGAAAGTATATTGGTTAATTTTCATGCATTTGCATACTTTCTGTGCCATTGATTTCTACTTTCATTGTGTTATGATTTGATAATATGCAAGGGATAATTTCACTTCTTTTGCATTTATGTGTGTTTGCTTTATTGGCCAGTATATAGTCTATTTTGAAGAAAATTCCATATTCTGCTGAGAAGAATATCTAGTCTATTGATGTTGGGTGGAGCACTCAGTAGATATCTATCAAGTCCATTTGTTTGAAAGTTTTGTTCAACTCTGATAATTCTTTGTTGGTATTTTTGTCTAGAGAAAAGAAGATAGGGGTTACTCTTCAAGAGTAAGAGAAAATCAATAGTATTAGGAAATAGTTACAGGAAAGGAAGAACAAGCAAAAAAGAAAACAGAGAGCAAAATACAGAGAATGAAAGGTAATACAGTAGAAAAAAGCTGGGTGTGGTGGTGCATGCCTGTAGTCCCACTCAAAAGACTGAGGCAGAAGGACTGCTGTGAGTTTGAGGCCAGCCTTGGATACACAATGAGTTCAAGGCCAATCTGAACTACATAGCAAGACCCTGTCTCAAACAACAAGCAACAAAAACAAAAATACAGGGACTGGGGAGATAGCTCTGCAGTCTAAGTGCCTGCCTGGCAAGTGCAAGAAGTTTTGATCCCCAGTACTGAGTTTGATCCCCAGTATCACATGCTGTGCTGGCCCTGGAACCCCAGGCAGGCCATGTCCTCTATGAAAACTGGGAGTGTTGCCTATGCCTGTAATCCCAGCACCAGGGAGGCTGAGACAGAAGATCACTATGAGTCCCAGCTTTGTACTGAGGCTCTGTACCAAATAAATAAATAAATGAAAGATTAAAAAACAAAAACAACAACAACAACAAAACCTTGGGGCCGGGGAGGTACTCAGTAGAATAAGCACAAAGGCCTGAGTTCAATCTCTGGTTCTGCCAACAAACAAACAAACAAACAAAACCCAGAAAAAAATGTTGAAAGGGGAAAAAAAGAAAAGAAACTAAAAAGAAAAGAGAGAGAGAAAGGGATTTTAAAATACCACCTTGCAAAAAAAAAAAAAAGTTGATCAAAGAAAAAGTAATTCAATGGAAACATTTTAAAATATTGAGTTAAATAAAAAGTTCCTCTGTGTTTCTGAATATGGGTTTCACGTCAGTTGGTTATTCTGCACGGGCCTGCTTGCTTAGGTAGCAGGCAGTGAGTGGGTAGGGCAGTGAGAAATCCTCTTTCCTCATCTATTTCCTTTTAGACATTCAGTTTTGTAATTTAGGAAGACCAGAGTCTCTTCCTGAGACACTCTTGACAAGTAAAAAAAAAAGTTTTCTCTGTATCAGTTCATATTTTCTACACCACCTCATGTTCTTTTCTGTTTGGAATGTGTATTTCAAGGTGTCTTACCTTGAGGTGTTTTTGGGAACTCAAGTAGCATAAATATGAGACATGTTTCTCCTTGTCCCATGTTATATTGTAGTAGATGATTGTCTAATTAACCTTATAAGAATGTCTTATAATTCACATGCTATCTCTGGGTTGGACAAATAAAGCTGATACAAAAAGTAACAGAGAAAGGTTGTATTAAGTGGATGATTCAGAAAACCTTAAGTTGGCAAAATTCATGGTGATCATGATGCTCCTTTACCCTGATGAAGATCCCTAACCTTTTTGAGTCTTAGGCTCTGCTTTACTAGGATAAGAGGAAGGGGGACCATATCAGTGTTTCTCAATTATAGGAAGAAAAATTGACATCCACGTTACTTGAGGATTTCAAAAAAATTTCTAGAAACTAAACCACCCTCTAATCTCCACTCTCCAGTTTTCTAATATTTACTATCAATTCTCCATTATCCTACATAAGAACTCCTCATTAGAATATCTGAGGATTTTTCCAGATTCAATGTTCAGTAGGTCACACATTTTCAGGACAGAGATGAATGAGGTAGTAACATAAAAAGTAAGGCTTGTGGGTCATGTGGCTCAAGCCAGCACTGCTGAGAGGACAATGGCACAAAGTTCTAGGGAGGAGAACACTTGGGAGATTTTTTTTTCCTGGGTAGAACTGAGGAAGCACAGTGTTGCAACCTCACTGCTATTGGTCTTCTAGACATGACTAACACTTAGGGAAGGGGCTATAATTCTCTTTCACTGACAATCAGTCCACCTTCCTGGTCCCTGAAGATGATAGAAACAGGATAAGCAGGTCAGACCGAAAACAGTGCACAATGGTGACTTGGCTTTCCTTCCTGTGGGGTCGCACCATCACCATGGGCTCCCGCCACACATTTACCAAACAAACACTTGCCACATCCCCCACCAATGACAGAACTCCTTCCACCATGCTTATGCTCTGTCCTACTTATAAATTGGTGCACACACATTTTCTCTCACACCTCCAAATATAAATGTATAGTCTGTCCACATGCAAATAGCTTTTTCAGAAATATATCCAATCTGTATATAGACACAGATGTCCCGGAGCTGCCTCCTTTTCTTCCTTTTTGTCTCCCTCCTATTGGCCCCCTGCACACATGCATGTTCATGCACACGGGTGCACATGCATACACATGCACACATACAACTTGTTCACTCTATGTAAACCCGTATATGTGTTGCCTCCAAATTTCCTGCAAACACCCTGTACCATACATTTACAGATTTAGCCCTAACTACTTTACCCATACCTTACACTTAGCTGCCACCAAATTCTTTTCACACATTTGTGTGTACAAAAACCAAATGCTCACATTCTGCATTCGCACACTTGTTGTTGTTCTGTTACACTTAGATTCCTACACCGTACCTACCTCTGCCATCATAATAAATACCCACCACATATACACACGTATTCATACTGTACACTTCGTTTCCACCAATTGCTTTTTATTTATTTTTTTCTTTTGTAAACCTCTATATTTTATTTTGCTTTATTTATTTTATATTTTTGTGAAAATATAAAACAAATTTGATGACAAAATAAGAGGATAACAATAATTATTACATTTCATGCCATTGTCTTCAAAGTAGTTACTTAGTACAAACCATAAACCCAAGAGTCTTACAAAAAAGAAACAGGTAAGAGTCAGGGAGATAGCTCAGTAGAATCAGCACTTGCCTGGCAGTGCAAGGTCCTGAGTTCAATCCCTGGTACTGCAAAAAAAAAA
>NW_004524873.1:1218172-1237998 GCF_000260255.1 Octodon degus
AGTGTTCAGCGTCTCACTACTAGATCGGACTTGTAGTGATTCTCTTGTTTACAGCCTTCCAAGGGCTGGGATTACAGGTGCGTGCCACCATGCCCAATCTCAATTGCCATCTCAGTGTACCCCGGGGGTGCGGCCAGCATGGCAGGCCCAGAGATTGAATCCCTGGCTCCTGCACCTGCTTGCAGGTGCTTTAATCTGCTGAGCTATTTGGCTGGCCCTTGAAATATTTTTAAAACAACAGAATATGTAATTTGGGGAAGTATATGGACTTCTCCCTACTTTCTATTTACCTCTCTTCTATTTTGCTTTTTGTTTGTATATATATAGATCCATATTCCTATACACTCGTATGTGCATGAGCTCCACCCACAATGACACACTGCCCCTACTCAGACTTCACAGCTGACATATGACATGCTGAGCCATTACAAATTCCCCACCCTACCCCCAGTGACACCATGCCTTTTGCCTCCACCCCTATATACCCACCCCCCACACCACATAGTACAATAACCCCACCACAAAAAGTTGCCCTTTCCCTCATATATTTTATGGCATTAAAAGAACAGTGAGATATGTAAGAATTCCAACACTATTGAAAGGAATGATCATGTTTACGACACCTGTAATTTTCTTTCACGTCGAAGGACTACCTTGGAGTTTCCATGAGTAACTGAGTTTTTGGGTAACTCTTATAACATTTCATTCCCCTATAATCCCACAGTCAATTACCTCACAGTTTCAATTGCTACACCATGTTCCTTTTGCAAAAGGCCGAGGAAAGTCTCACTGCACACAAACACGTAAAGCAAAGATAAACTAAGAAGTGAAGGGGTTTTTACTTTCCATTCATAGGAACCACTTTCATGACTTTGTGTTCTCTAAAGTCTGAAAACAAATGTAGTTGAAATATCATTAATATGCTCATGCAACATGATACATCCAAGCCCTCAGAAGAGCAGGACTCAGGGACATATGCAGTGTATAAGCTGAAAAAAAAAAAGAGCTCTTGTGTGTGTGTACATATGCATGTGTACAGTATGTACAGTGTGTACAGTGTGCTCACTTTTCTGAATCTTAAATTCAACAGTAGATTAACAATTAATTCTCACAGTCTCTAGTTGAAGCACCTGGTCTGTGGCAGCAACTCCTTGCCTGATGCAAACTCAGCCTTCTTCTGATGATTGCCAGGAGCAGGAAGCTCCACTGACTTCCCAAGCTGAGGGTTGAAAATGACTTTCCTAAGTGTTAGTGTGATTGGCACTAGTCTCTTCTTCTGGAATAAAATAAAAATCTTGACTCCAATAGTCTGAGCAAATAGGCTGCAGGGAATTTATCGTTAACTTGTTCAATCACTGATAAATATTTATTAAGCTCCATTGGGTGCTATTTACCATAGTGGGTGCTATGAATATCATGATAAAAAGGTCAGTAGCTTGATTGCCAAAAACTCGAGTAACTGTGGCTTCTCTGCATGTGTTTGGAAGTAAATTATGAAAGATAGGGTGAGTAAATGGGAAGAATTGGCAAGGCGGATTGAGGAAGGTACATGATTAGTCAATATGCTCAGGATGTGAACTTGAGATCTGCTAGTTGTTTCTGTACTCTTGTGATGGTAACTAGGAAGGAGGCAGAAACTGCTCAAGCTGAGAATTTAACATTAGATGAAGCCAAAAGACAGTTCTAGTCTCCGATGAAACAAAAGAGGTACCAGTGGATGCCAAGAAAGGTATATGACTGGCATCTTCTTAATGTATTGATGCAAGGTCTCCAAGAAAAGGCTTTTGAAAGTTCAATTATATTTGAATTTCAGGTCGATAAACATTTTTAAGTATGTTTAATAGAGTGCCAAGAGTATATTCTAAAAGTTCATTTATTGTTTATTTGAAATTCATGTGTGTCCGGTGTTTTAATTGCCCAAGTTTACATGAGGCCAATAATAGGCTAGAAAGCCAACATTCTCTAATTTGTGTAACTGGCCTTTTCAGTTATCTAGAAAACAGATATAAATAGAATCACATCAAAGAAGCCAGAGCCCTGGAGACTGCCTGTGTGCAAGAGAGAGGTAGGAGGGAAAGGTCAGAAACAGGAAACTGGCAAGAGACAATGGCAGCAGAGACCACGACCTAGGGCCCAGTCCTGGTTTATAGTCTATGTTTAAGATATTATGGTTTAGTTTTAGTGTCATTCTGTAATCTATCTTAGATCATGTGTATATATTAATTTAGCATTGTGTTCAGCTCAAAAGAAGATAGAAAGAAGCCAATAGCAAAGAACCTTCTTAATTGTGCTAATCAGTTGCATTTTGGGGGCACGATTTACTTTACTTTGGAATTTATCTGTGGTCTGAGTGTTTATTCTTGCCAGGTATCACACTGAGCCAACATCATTGGGTACTTCATTTTCATGGTAAAACTTCCTGTGGAAAACTCAACAGGGCATAAAAAGAAAGAGTATTTCTAGCACCAAACACTGGTTAGCTCATTTGTAGGATTAGTGCAAAATGAAAATGTCAGGTTCTTTATTCAAAAATTGTGAAGAACTTCAAGAAAGTTCAAGATATCTTTTATATGACAAGGTGACCATAGTTAAATAAAATTTATTGTGAACTTGTAAGTGGAAGAGAGTTTTTTTCCTGTCTTCTTTTTTGGTACTGGGTGTTGAATTCAGGATTCTGTGCTTCCTAAGCAGGCACTGTGCCACTGAGCTACAGCCTTAGCCATGGATGAGAGATTTCAACAACAATAACAATAACAATGCAACAACCAGGATTAGATATTGCCTATAGGAGACCAAATTAAAGGAATTACAGAGCCTTTATTAATTAGCCGGTGACCAATGTACTCCCTTTCCCATCTAGGAAAACAAAAAAGGCCCAGTTCTTTGTTCCCTACCTGCTTTTATAGTTTCATTTTGCTACGGCAACTGGGCAGGAATGTGGTGCCCCATGTGTATAGGTACCAGGTCTCAGGCAGAGGGATTATGACTAAACATGGGCAAATAGTCTGCATCTTATTGCCTTAAATGGGTCCTGTCTCTCCTTATCTCCTATGTGTTTGTGAAGTTCTGACAGGGTAGGGGATAGAGTGAGGAATGGGGTGATTTAGGCAAGGCTGCTTCTATGTAAATACTTCAGGCAGGGGTCAGACTAAACTGAATTCTGCCTCAGTCTCTTCTACTTCTAAAAGTGAATAAATAGGGTATTATGCTAGAAGCAGGCCCTCACAGTACTAAGTGTGTGTGATATTAATCCATGTGTCACTTAGCTCGACTGAGCCATCCCACAGTGGATATTATCAATATATCATTCTCTAGATCACACATATATTTGCTCTTTATTACTCAATTAAAGAAAATAAATTTTAAAAGAAAGAATTCAAGGAGACATTAAACTGAGCAAGGTGATCCTTCCAAGTGTAGGGGCCTGTTCAGTAGCATAGAACATGCACCTCTGAAGCTGATCATGTCCATCCCCTAATCAAGACAAAGACATAAATCTGTATATTCAGCAAGAGATGATGAAAGGGTGACATTTGAATTCAGTTTAAAACTCACAGTAGGAAGTCGGAGAACACAGATAAGATTGAGATGGAAGTTAATTGTGGCCTTTGTTATGTTCTTCTTTATCTCTTCTCTGGCAACCACTGACCATGGGATGAAGACATTTATCAGGCCTTGTTCTACTTGTTTCTTTCCATTCATCCAAAATTATTTATAGATCCTCTGCCAGGTGTGGTTACCTCTCATTGTTCTTTCTTCTTCATCTACCTCACTTGTTTTGCCACAGTGGAAACTTCATGCACTGCCATACAGTGGAAGAGTCATGGTAAAAGAGTACAGTATGGCAATTCCTTCTTTGATACAGACACTTCCAATCTCTTGGCTTATTATCTACATTATATTGGGGGAACAGGTATTGTCTTGGACCACATATAAAACACATGAATAAGAGGATATATATATATATATATATATATATATATATATGAACTTATTTTATTTTTTACATTTTTTATTATAGCATTAAAAACAGGACAAGAAGCCTCTGGACACATCTGCTTACACTGCTTTTAATGAACAGTCTAATAACCTGCTCATCTATTCAGTACTTGGTTTAATGTTTTGAGTTTATATTAAGCTAGTAGTCCATTAAAACCATCAATGTGCTGGACACAGTAGTACACAGCTGTAATCCCAGTTATTTGAGAAACTGAAGCAAGATTATCACAAATTCAAGGTCAGCCTGGAAAATTCAGCAAGATTGTCTCAAAGTGAAAGACAGTTTTTAAAAGGGCCTGAAGATATAGCTCGCACTTTCTGAGTTCAATTCCTAATACCACAAAACAAAATCAAACCAACAAAAAAAAAACAACAGTACTTGAATTTCTACAGATTTTCTTTTAATTGAACATAATGAACTAAATATAAATTTCATCTTGTTGATCTCATAAAACATTCCATCCTATTGAAATCATTTAAAAAACTAATTGTCATCTTAACTATTTGTTCTGTCTTTGAGTAACCTACAGATTTGGTAATTTTGCTATGTCTTCTTACATTTTCCTATTAAAAATGCTGAACAGAGCAGAACCAGGGACAGACTTTCAATTCACCACAGGACACCTACAGTTGAGTGACACAGAAACAATAATTCTATATTCTTGGCATGGCTCTGTCAATCCTAGGGTTGCATGACAAATCATAAAAGGAAGTCAGGACATTCCTTGTGAACAATCTGGAGAACTGTTTAAAATTGTTTTTAAGGACTGAATATGTTAGGGCGCAAGTACCACTAGCAGAAATTTTAAAATGTTCGAGATACTAGTGGTCATAAGACACACATGTAGAAGGAAAAATGTAGTGGTGACCAAAAGATGGGTAAAGGGAAGGAAGATCAAAAGGAGGGAGGAAGGAAGAGAGATCAAAAGAGGTAGATAGAGAGAGACTTCCAGTGACATCAGTTCTAACAGACATGTGACCTTACTTTAAGATTGAGCACTCCCTGGCCCTGAGGGTAGAATTGAAGCTAACAATAATTCTTTGGAGAACCTTTCTTGGGAATATAATAACTGAACTTATGGACCACATTAGATGTGGTCTGAGGTTTGGAGCCCTACTTGATAGAACTGGTCATGCTTCCCTATCTTATGAAAAAATGGAATTAATTTCCTTCTGATGTGAATGAAATACTGCCAGGAAAATCAGCTGAGAATAATTGAGAAGTCATTCCCTTGACAATTCCTATTAATAACGCTTGTCTCAGCAAACTGTAAGAGCACCTGCTGCTAGGAAAGTTGAAGGGATGAAAAATGCCCCTTAAGTTTTTTTCTCTGAATTTGGTATTAATGCAGTTTATTCTTCTCAGCTTTTTAAAGATTCTATTGCAGAAGAGTATTAGAGGTAAGAACTAATTTCATTTTCCTGCACTGTCACCCTCCAAACAAATGACCAGGTTTCTCCTATAAATACATTCACGCAGTGTTCTCTGGCTGTGCCACCCTCTCACAATCGCACTGTGTGCTTTCCATCTCCTATGACAGTGACCGTTGTATGCTGGCTCTTCCTTGTCTGACTGACTAACTACTCATCCTTCAAAGAATGAGTTTAAGCATCACCTCCCTAGGAAGACCTCCTGATAACTCAGTTGAGCTAAGAGACATAAATGCCTCATCTGGTTCCTGGATACGGAAACATTCTCTAATTCCTGTACAAGACAGAGTTAAAGTCAGAAATAAATTATTGTTCATCATTATCTCCTTAACACTTAACATAGAACCTGGGGTTTGGTAGAGACATAAATGCCTCATCTGGTTCCTGGATACGGAAACATTCTCTAATTCCTGTTTATGTAAAAATTTTATGTAAATAAAAGGAAGAAGAGAGGAGAAGAGGAAGAGAAAGTGATAGGCAGAGATTATAACATAGCATCCTCTTTTTGTTTTATAATTCTAGTCTACCATTTTATTTATAGATTTTCATCTCTCTGAACTTCTGTCTGACCCATGATTCAAAGAAATGACAGATGGTCACTGGCAGAAGTACACTGCAGATTCAAGTACACTGAAAAATGTCATCCTGTTCCTTCAAGGGAATCTTCAAGTTTTTGATAACTGATTACATGTACTTGCACGAATATTTATATGCAAGGTATGATGGAAAAAGGGTGTGATGACTGTAATAGTTCAAGCAACATAAGATATTTCCATGGCATACCATGCTGGTTCTGCCTCCAGGATGTGCCAGGACTGTGGCTGTGACTGTGACTGGACGTGGTGGTACATGCCTGTAATCCCAGCTCTTAGGAGACTGAAGACAGGAGAATCACTATGAGTCTGATCTACCTAGTGAAACCCTGTAGACCCTGGGCAAAATTAAAAACAAAAAAGACACTTCTAAAATATGGAATGAATATATTGAGATGGATAAAATAGGTATCTAGCAGTGAAACAAAGTTCACCTTTAGTAGGAGGTGGTAGGGCAGAATTCATTCCATTTTTTTCAAGAATCCATCTTAGAAGTCCCTTAAACTCAAGATAAAACTACTCTTTGTCCCTCCCCTTCAACCATAAATCCCACTAAGGAAGAGTAAGTTTAACTAAAGAAACAGACAGCACAAATTGTAGGTAAGCTAAAATCTAGCTATTTCCTGCTTAACTACCAAACCCCTGGAAAATGTAAGCCTTGAGACATTTTTGTAACATTCCTAAATGAAGTAATGTGCTTAGCAGGGTTACTTGTGAATGTATAAAAACCCAGTACAAAGTTCTCTCAGGGTTGACATGATTTGACATTCTGTTGGTGGTTGTATTCCAGCTGGGAATAAATCTTGTTTGTTCTGATGTTTGGTTTCTGTGTTTTCTCATTCATTCTGCTGTAACAGAAGGACTTGAAATAATGATAAACGTCTCTGAGATTATTTCAACCAAAGGCAAAGAATATGTTACCCAAGGGTTCACCAGCATCTCTCAGTCTCTGTGTCGCTGCTGTGGATGTAGCACGTGCTCTATTGGGAGGTGTTACCCAAATGCAGAGGTTGAAGCAGCTGTAGAATCTGTAGGACTCCAGAGAAATAGCAAAGACATTCTCTAACAAGAGTTTGGGGATGCTTTCTTTTGATAAATATAGCACTACACATTATCACTAAGGGTTCCTCAATTATATGAAAATATAGAAATCCCTAAGAAGGACCCTGGGTGACTGTTCTTTCCTCTTCAGTCACAAAACTAGAGATTTCTTTCTGTATGCTAGATCTACAGGCTACCATATCTGGTTTTCAACATCACAAAAATCCCTTTAAAGGAAAAATATTTATTTTCCCCAAACTTACTCAAGGAAAAGAAATACCCAAGAGTACCTGAATCATAGTTAGTTACTATGTACCTACTTTTGATATATTATAGGAAGAAAGTTAGAGCTCTGAATAAGTTGAATGTCTAGGATTAATCCCTCTTCTAATGATACATGTGTGTATCCTCAGACCTCCTGGTTGACACTCCATGGGAATGGTCCACCAAATCTTGCTTTTACAAAAGTAAAGTCTTAGTTCCTAATTTGGATTCTTTAATCCTTTTGCTGACTTTTTATTTTTTTTCATTATTATTATTATTATTATTATTATTAATATTAAATTTATTTTTTTTTGCCAGTGGTCCTATCGAAGGAATGCTCCAAGAAGATATTATCCAGGCATGGTAAAGGCTAGTGAATAGGGATTTACTGGGACAAAGGCTTCTGAGATGTAAGTGGACAGGGAGACATTTATAATACCAGTGATTTAACTAATGGAATTTGACCTATGAGGAGATATCTAGAGACAAAATTCAGAGTATAAGTGACTTTAGCTTTAGATTAGCCTTAGACCAGAGGAAAAGGAAAAGGATATGAACAGATCAAGTTGGTTTTATACATTACACATGAGTGACAAACACTTAAGGTAATTACTTCCTGATAATTTTATTTCTCCTGTAAAACATTAAATGAGAGCATCTTATACAAGGAAATGGGGGGCTAGTGTGGTGGTACAAGTATGTAATCCTAGCTGTTGGGAGGCTGAGGGAGGTGAACTGTTTATAGTCAAAGTTTATGGTCAAATTGAGCAACTTAGTAAAAGCCTATTTCAAAACTTAAAAATGATGAGTGGGTAGCTCAGCACTTCCTGAGTTCAGACCCCTTTACTGAAATTAGGAGCTAGAGGAGGTGGAGGAGGATGGGGAAGAGTGGGGAGAGGGAGGAGGGGGATGCAGGAGGGAGTTGGAAGAGAACAGAAAAGTTTGGAATAACTGCCATGGAGCAATAGGAGAATGACCAAGGATATGTATTATGGGTGACTCAGATGGTTTTCAAAGTATGTTAGATGAAATTTTAAGGGAACAAAAGAACATTACAATTGATATCAAGAGCTAGGAATGGAGTTTGAGTAGGGGAGAAACAGACTGGAGGAAAGTAAAAAACCAAAAGGTTGACATATCTCATTAGGAACAAACATCAGGTCTAAAAAGAATAAAATCTGAGAATAGAAGGTTGAACCCAGAGCATAAGTGACGACAGTGCAGCCCTGGGAGCTGGAGTAGTTTCAGGCAATGGACAAGATCCAAGATTTGTCTGCAGATGGAGGTAGATGCAGTTCCCGAAAAGATACATAGTTGAGACCAAGTTGTTAGATCATCCAAGTGGACACTGTGATCCCTCCTATTCCTAGAGTTGAATCAGGCTGGAGAGCAGTGTGGGGGAGGCACAGGAAGGGAGGACTCAGCAAGGAGGACCAGAACTGTGGTATTACATAGGAGTAGTGATCTGCAGAAGACACTGGGAGGTAAGAACACTGACCTTACTTCCGGCCTTCTGGTCAATGGAATGTGGAAAAGGCAGTGAGAGAAGTAGTGTACTCACAGAAAAACCTGTGTCAGTTATGTCAGGAAGAAAAGAGGTTGAAGATGTACAGGATGTTAGTTTTCATGGTGCAATAGTTCGTCCAGGCAGGAGTGGGAGTGAGGGGAAATGAAATTGATGTTAAAAGTAGAAGTAGGGCTAGGGAGATAGCTCAGCGATCTAAGACCTGCCTGGTATACACAAGGACTTGGGTTTGATCCCCGGTACTGCATGCCTTACTGGCCCCAGAACCCAGAGCGCACTATGCTGGCCCTGAAGCCGGGTGTGGTGGCGCACACCTGTAATTCCAGCGCTGGGGAGGCTGACACCAGAGGATCACTACAAATCCAAACTGCATAGCAAGACCCTGTATCAAAAGGATAAAATAAAAATGAAATTATGTGGGACACTCCTTTCAAGTCACTGTTCCAAACCTATCCAGTTCTCATTTATTACCCTTCCTTCTCTATTCTTCTAGAAATTCTTTTGAAATTACATCTTCAAAAACAGAAATAGAAGGGCATCCCTCAGGATTCAGGTGGTTTGAGTCATGACAGAAGGCTGCCTGACAGGCGCCCCTCCCCCCCAGATTCTGATAAGGTTACACAACTTTATGTCTTCAGACTTTGTGAAATCCACAGCTTCCTCAGCTGCTCATGCAAATTGAAAAGGACCAGGAGTGGGCAGTGACTGCACATCCTGGCCACTGAGACGCTTCAGTCATCCTAACCCCTGATTCCTGTTTTGTTGCTTTTGGCCTGGGAGAGAAAACCAAAAGCAGAGGAATTCTTATAAGCAGATTCTCTGCTGCTTCTTAATCTTGTCAAAGGACTTAGATCTTTATCACCAAATAGAAATGTATCTTTAAAGCTTGCTTAGAACATTCCAGTCTTTTACAGGGGCATATCTCTCATAATTTCTCTTTCCTATTTCCTGATAGCAGCTATTTCAATCTTTTCAAACTTCTTATTCCTCTCTGTTTCACCTTGGCTCTTCTTACAAACTGGACACCTTTACTATGTCACAGAGACAATAAAAAATATCGAGGCATAGTGACTTTAAGTTTTGTCCTTCATCTCCAAGGTACAAATTTTTCTTGCTTTGTTGAAACCCTTTCCTCTCTCTGATCTAAACCTATTCTAAAGTGAAAGCCACTTGATTCTGAATTTTATGCTTAAATTTGAGCATGAGATCACAAGAGACCTGCTTTTACTTTTTCTTCAAGAAAACCTCTCAATCAAGTGCCCTAAGTTCTGGCCAAGCTGATTGACCACTGATAGAGGTTGCATATTCTCATGCAAAAAAGGAACCAGTACCTATACATTAAATGAATATATATATATATATTCAATTAATCTTTTATATATATATATTCATTTAATCTTCACAAGAGACTTATTACTAGTTTGATTCCATGGTAATTTTTGAGATGAGGAAACTGAGAGGTCACAAAGCTAGCAAGTAGCAGAGCTACTTGAATTTGGAGGCCTTATTCTCAACCAATACAGTATTCTGGCTTGTTTTATAAAAAATGGGAAATTCATATAGTTGCACAAAGATTGTACATTGCACTAAAACTGTCTAGTGACAAACAGCATAGTGAGGATATTGGAGACAGTCAGATTATCAGAGAACACGGAGCTTGAAATTTAAGGAGACTTCTCAGTGCCATTTCAGTGGACTGGTTGGATGCTGATCTGTCCCAGACATGCATGTGTAGGGCTGTTGTGTCTAAGGGTACCTGGAGGTACTTGCCACTTCCGAGAGAAGAGTATGTATTGTTGTCATTCCAATGAGATATCTTTATAGAAGAAACTGAAAAAGAAAAAAATGTCAGGGATCAGGTTATTTAGGTTATTTAGGTCAGAGTCAGCCAAGTGCATGCTTGTCTCATACATGACTTGTGTCATTAGCCGGCCAATACCAACCCTCCAGGGGTGAAATTGTGGTAATTTTTACTAGCATGTGTACACACTGGTCCACTGTGAGGTGGGGGAGCCTACAGGACTATTACTGCCAAAAGAACAAAAAAGGGAATGGTTAAGAGAGAGAGAAGGAGGGGGAAAAGGTCAAGGGACATTAGCATTACTAATGGCCCAGAACGTCCTGCTTTTTATACAGAATCACATTTAATCCTCCCAGCAACTGTATGACCTAAGCACTATTAGGAAACTGAGAATCAGTCACATAACTAAGGACTGAAACTGAGACTTCAAAGCTCCTGGTTTTTACGGTAGCATTCTGCATACTCACGCACAGGTGGGAGGAAGGGAGGGAACTTTCACAAGGGCTTACTGAACAAAAGGAGAAGCTATATGTGAAGCACAGTAACATTTGGTATGCCAAGGCCAATTATAATAGGGAGGGGAGCATAGAGTTCTTTGCCTTCGTGGCTCAGTCATGATCTTCCAAACATACCTTTCTGCTCCTCCTAGATGCAAACAGAATGGAGTTACAAAACAGGGCTTGCTGGCAGGTTGATATGCTTCCAACCCACGGAAGTCAAATACATGGCAGGCCAAATCCTCTTATTATACAGATCAAGAGAATGAGGCCCAAATGACATAAAGATGTTTTTCAAGAGCAAGTGTAACATTAGGATCAAAGCCAGGACTCTGGGACTATTTCCAGAATGGTTTATCAGGAGATAAAATTGGTTTTGGGAAATCAACATTCCTATGCCCCACCTCCTTAAATTCCTAGTGTTGCCTCTTTCTGTAGATTCTCTAGAAATTTCTCATATGCTATACCAGTGAGGATGGACAACCTACATTTACATTTAGGAGATATATTTAGTTGGGAGATAAAAATTGATTGAACTAATGTGAAAAATGACTGGGAAGAAAACAGAAGACCTATTATGCAATCTGAATCTCAAGTTAGAAATGCTTCAGAATCTTCAAAATGCATAGCCAGAAAAATCCTGGCACCCTCTGTCTCAAAGCAAGGGACCTGACACTGATTCTCACAAGTATTCTCTAGTTTGCTTTATAAAGCCTGTGATTTTCCATGGTGCGTTTCCATTCTGGTTCCCGACCTTCCCATCAAGGAACTATCTGAGAACATAGATCTTCTTAGAATGTACCATACATGCTGGGAGAAAAGAAGATACCCTGTTCCAAAGGCCCCTCACTGCATGATACAATGAGCAAAAGATTTGCTAGATTTCTGCCCCGATGTATCCCTTTGCATGACCCAACTAACATAACCATACTAGGAAGTGGTTCTTATAATTCTTCCTTCCAAATGCACAGCTGAAAAATGGAACCTTTCCTATCTGCTGTTTTTATTATTGCCCATAGATCCTGTCACCAAGGTGATGGAATTACTCAGAGGTGTAGCTCCCTGATGAGAATTTCACTTAATTTTGCCATTCATCCCATTAGTTGCTGTGATATAGGCTGGCAGAAACTCACCTTGTCTCCTGAGGTTGGCATCTTTCACACTGTCTTAATTACAAGTTTGCATAGACTCTCTGATGCCTTATTGTAGTAGTAGTTAACACACATAGTTTTTTTGTTTTTTGTTTTTTTTTTTTGGTTTATTTATTTCAGAACTGGGGATTGAACTCAGGACCTTGTGCTTGCTAGGCAAGCACTTATTCTACTGAGCTATCTCCCCAGCCCCTAGCACACATAGTTTAAAAAAGATGTCTGGTGAGTGAAGGGAGAATAAAGGGAAGATGGGGGAAAGGAAGAGGGAGGAAGGAGCAGGAATGGAGACTGTATCAAAGGTCATATTATAAAATACAGTGGAACTCCACCATCAGCCTTGGGTTGGGTTGCATTCCAGCAGCTGATGCCTGATTTACTGGGCTCAGTGGTATTCTAAGTGGCAACCCTAGAACCTAAGAGCCCTGACTGCAGATCTGCAGTTGTCAAATAATGCTTCAGTGGAAGTGTTTGGTGTTAGAGAGATGAGAACACAGAATTTAATAATATGTCTTCTGCATATCATACTTTGCTTGACTAGTGAATGTTTATAACTCTCTGAAATGTAGGTTCCTTGCAAATACATGGGCCATTCTCAACCACTACTGGGTAGAGAATTAGAGTCAGGGACACCAAATCGGATGATGAGGTTTCTGGAAAACCCATTATGGGAGACTGAAAGATATGCTATGGGTGCAAAAAGAGAAGATACCAAGTGGAAGTCATGTCAAATATAGTGCCAGGCAAGTCGGCAGTGGCATTTTTGACATACCAGTCTGGGGAAAACAGGGTGTTGGCTCAGTGCTTTGGCTCACAGAGTGATGAAATAACCTCTTGCTCCTTTTATCATTGGCACTATCATAATAATTATCAACAATGACCTCAGCAAATATTTATTGGACACCTTCCCTATAAAAGTTTTAATAAGGTTTTTGGACTTGAAGTATTACTCTTCTTAAAACTCATAGAGATTTGTGAAATTAATAGTGATAGGTTTCAGAGGCAGCAGTGATGGCAGCGGTGGTGGTGCAGCAGAGAAGCAGAAATAGTGGAGGGAAAGCCTTTAACTCTAAACACAAGGAAAGGACTGAGGGCAGGGAGATGGGAGATGGGAGGATCCTCTGACCTAAGACAGGGAGCCTGAGACTTTATGGACTTTTGCCAGTGGTTGAGCTTGAGGGGCGGGTTTAGTGACATGTAAGGAGCTGATTGGAGGCTCCCTGTGTGGGTGGGAAAGTTCAAAGGAAGTTGTACCCAGGGCTGGAGTAGGAAAGGAGGAGGAAGTGGTCATTGGGAAGGTAAGCTGTTGTTTTAAGGGCTTCAGTCATATCAGAAGACCACCATAATAATTCAGCAATTCTTACTAGGGTCATAACCTATCATTCCCATCTTTTGGTTGTTATAAAGGGGGCAACATGTCTCTTAGACTGCTTCCTGCTGAACTGGGGCATCATCTTGGGGGTGAGGGGAGTTGACAGGATGATGGTTCATGCCCATGTAGAAGTTAGTGCCAGGAGTCTCAGCTAGTACTAGAAGTTTATAGTTAGTGATGGCTCACATTGGATACCGAAGAAACCTTGAAAAAAGTTTAAAAAGACAGCACATTATGAGTACATGTCATCATGATTAAAGGACACAGGAGGAGAAGCAAGAGCATGGGGTTTATAATCTGTGTCATTTTACCATGAACATGTTGAAGAGGAGGACTATTGATCTTTAACTTTTGACATGTGTGGAAAGGGAGTCAGGGCCATCTGTGGTACTGTAACACAACTGTATTTTGTTAAAGTCAACTTTTTGTCTCTTATGTGTTTGTGTGGAGACATGAAGTCTATTTACCAACTGTATTGTCTATAGTTGTTTAGAAAGGTAGGCTACTGTCTAAAAAGATGGTCTCTTTTTATGTTGTAAAATGCTCACTGTATTGTGACCTTGAAAAGAAGTACATAGGGTAAAGGGCTGAGTTGGTTTGGGTAAAGAGAGCTGGGGCCCTTAGGAAGGCTGTTGTAGCTTGCAAAAAGAGAGATATATAGGTGCAGTCGGGTCTAGGGGTTCTCACAAGGAACCTTTTGATGCTCTTGATAGAGGCTCGGTTAGGGAAGCAAAATTGGGAACCCAGAGGTGAAAGAAGTTGGCTAAACCAAGGAAGGATAAAACCTGTTATTTTGTGGTGGGCAGTGATTGCATGAGTAGTGGGAGTGAGGGTCTTAGATACTTGACTTTTGGTGAAGATATCTGAGCTTTGGAGGGAGAGACTGTACAGGCTGGTCCTGACAGAAAACTGAGAAAAGTAGCTGTTTGTCTTACGGCCAGGGCATAAGAGGGGGAGGAGGAAGAGGTCATCCATATATTGAAGGAGTGGCTGGGCTAAAGATCAAGGGTCTCAAGATCAGCAACAAGAGGTCGGCTAAAGAAGTGAGGACTATCTCTGAACCCTTGAGGTAGGACTGTCCATGTGAGCTGTTGAAATTGGAGAGTGTCTGGATCATTCTATGAGAAGGGAAAGAAGTCATTGGGTTTGAGTACAGAAAGAATGAGGGTATTATATAGCAAGTGGATACTTTTAAGAAAACTATTGGTAAGCAGATGGAGAATTATGGGCTTGAGTCTTTTGGTGTTTGGGGGCTAATGGGTATTGGGGAATGTACAGAAACACTGTGGGATCACTGAGGCACACTAGTCTAGGAACAGCATGTGTGGCATGAGTGGGATTGGAAGTGTCTCAGAGCATATGGTTGACAAGAGAAGAGGGAGGGCAGAGCTAGCTGTACAATGAGTTTGGGTTTGTAGGATTTACACTATGGGGGAAGAGAGAGGTGAGAGAGAAGTGGAGTTTTTGGAGGAGGTCTCTCCTCATGAGAGGTATGGGACATGTTGGTATCACAAGGAAATTAAGAGTGAAGAACACTGTCTGAAGTTAGCATGGAATGGTCCTGTCTGAAGGGGTCATGTAGGTTGTCCATCAACACCCACTACTATGGAGACTGGAGCTAATATAATGACTTTAGAATTCAGGAAGAACACTACATGTGATCTCCGTGTCACCAAGAAAAGTTTTTTTCTACCAGAGATATCCAGTGAGACTCGGGACTGGATAAAATGCCTTGATGTGGGCCATGGAACCCAAGCTCTGTGGCTCTTCAGCGGCAAGACCAAGCAGCTCAAGTATATGGATCTGGTCATAGTGAGGTTTCCTATGAGGGCAGGGAATTGGATGACTTACCCGCTCTCTGGTGGACAGGGCAATCGCATTTCCAGTGACCCTCAGGCTTGTAGATGTCCTAGTGATGGCTGCAAATTAGGGCAGGCTCATTCCCAGTGTCCTTCTTCACTGCACTTGGCTTGGGTGGCAGCGCTGTTTAGGCTCAGCATTACCTTGTCAAGGTCCTGCTTTGATGGGAGTCCCGAGTGTCGCAGCCAAAAGTTGGCAGTATATATAGTTAATTTTGGTCTCTATTATTGAAGACATGGAAAGTTAAATTAAGTACATTTTCCTGTGGAGTTTGAGGGCCGAGATTTGTGTTTTTAGCTTTGCATGAATGTCAGGAACAGACATATAAAATAGGAATTAATAATTGGTGCCTTAAGAGAATCTGGGTTTACATCAATGTACTTAGTTGAGAGCAATACACTTGATTATTAGAATTTTATGTGAGTATCAAGTACCTTGAAATATAAAGTGCAACTAGAGAACTATTATTTCTTATCAACCATGGACATTTTACCAGTTAAATCCCTGTAGGATGTTAATGGACAGCAGTTATATAATTTTGCAGAGATCATTTGGCATCAATAGTCATACATAGCAGTATAGCACAACAGTCATGAAATCCCCATTTTGTTTTTGCATCTTTAAATGTACACAGGATACATATTATGTAAGTTTTAGTTATAAAATTATTTGGCTGATGACCTCATGTTGGCTTGACAGGAACCTGCATCTCTAAATATAACAGCACATACATAAGACATATATCACATAAATTTTAGTTAGAAAATTATCATTTGGCTGATGACCTCACGTTGGCTTGATGGGAACCTCTTATTATAAATACCTGGAGCATAAGAGAAAAGCATATGCTTACATCTGAAAGAAAATTTATATTGTAGCATACAGTATTTTAGAAGGCATGAATATACTTAATATATTAAGCATCTTTTATGAGAAAACCTTATTTTAATTACTGAAAACACTTTGTCTTTTATCCAATGACCAAATTATTGGGGGCTTTCTATTGATGAACAAATGTTGGGCACCCTCTATTCATCAATCAAAAGTTCTGTCCAACAATCTTTCCCATTTTAATGGTTTTTATTTAATTAAAAATTAATCTTGATATCACCTAGACTAGCTGGTAACTCAAGAGAAAATACACTTTTCAGTTTATCTTTTAGAGCTCAAATAAAAAGGAACAGCTGTTTACAGAATGACATAAAAACAAGTGCATACAGGACACACAGACATCTTTATAAAATGAGAGTGCACTCAAATATATTTCTGGCCAGGTTAAACTATGATGACCTTTTAATGTTTGTAATTATAAGAGACTAGTCAGAACTTTTTTTTCCCATAATTTTATTGATAAACAAATAGCAATGAGACAGTTTCAAATCAAATTGGTAGGACAGTTTCAATAATTAACACATTGCATACATTCTTCCCAGTGGTTAATTGCTATACAAGATGTGGACATGATATCCTATTTACAAACACCATTAGAACAAATCGCTCTATTCATTAAGAGAATGTAACTATATATCTATCCTAACCACTTTGAATACACAGATACAATATGGACATTCATGTGTATACCCTTTTTTTGTTAAGTTCCATTATTTGAATATTATAGGTGTGTAAACTCAGCAAAATATTCTAAAAGAGTCCAGTAGCCCATAATAGTATTGGGTCTTCTGCTTGACTGGCAATGTCAGAAATTGTTGACCTGAGTCTCCTACAGCTCAACAGCTTTACTTCTTATATTTCATTTTTATACTTTTCTGCTGGATGGTTAAGACCAAGGTAAAGCAGGACCTATGCAACAAGAGCTGTAGCTTTTGGGTCTGATAAGGTCAGTGAAATCCCCTCAGGATTTATCCTGAGATCCTGTACCTCAGATTGTAGAACCTTTGTCAGTGTCAGCCATGTGGATAAGTCATGTCCATTGCTTGGCCAACGTGCTCTCTGTGAAAGCCTGAGAGAATGTTTTCTCTCCATGTGACTCTCCTTAGGCACACTCTACGTCATCGATCACTTTCCTCTTTGGCCCCATAATCTTCTTGATCAGAAAATTTGGGACACTACTGAGTTACATGACATTACAGTACAAGTTCTCATGTCTGGAGTCTTAATTGACCTTAGAAGGCTAGGGCCAAAATGTTGGCTTTCCTTGTGGCCCTCCTTTTTCTCAAGTTTTGGTCTGCAAACTTAGGTTGTTACCATCCAGAAGACAAGCTTAGGCATAATACGGAACAGGTATTTTTCATCAAGTATTGATATGTTGAACTTTAAGTTCCTACAGAATATGATAAAAAAACATTTAAAAATTAGAATATATTTTAAAAATAGGCATAAAGAATTATATACTTCTCATGTTTGCACATAAGTCCAAAAATCTCACCATATACAACCTTGAAGCAGGATAGTCCCACAATATTCCTTTTCCTGTCTCTTGCTTTAGTCAGAACTTTTATAAGTCAATTTATAGAGATCTCTTGTAAGAATTTGAAAAACACAAAAACCTCTTATTTATAGTTCCTATATAACAAGGAGTGGCCGCAAGATGGGCTGGCCCATCATGTGATGAGGCACTAAAATGTGGTGTTCTGACATCACAAGAGGAGCAACTGTAACAAGGTAGCATCTAGCCACATGGCCTGGAAAATGGCGGTGACCCATCATGTCGCTGGCGCAAGGCAGTGCTCTAATGTCACAGGAGTGACCTTACAGAGAGGTGGATGGTCACATGGCATGTAAGATGGTGGTGGCTTGTCATGTGATGGGAGGCCTTAAGCCAGCGCCCTGACATCACAGGAGGAGCGACCCATGTGGCCGTAGATGGTCACATGGCACAAAAATGGTGGTGGCTTGTCATGTGATGGAGCCCTGCGAGTTGGCGCTCTGACTTCATAGGAGGTGCGACTGCACAATGGTGGCAGGTAGTCATATGTCCCACAAGATGGTGGTGGCTGGCCACATGGCAGGCAGCCACAGGCTTTTAGAGCACTGGGAGGAGGTTGAGCCATGGAGGGAGGATGTGAACCGCGGGGGGAGAAGAGGTGGAAGGGGTAAATGCTGGAGCCTGAGGTTTCAGTATGGAGGGGGAGAGAGAGGCAGCAGAATTCACAAGGGAACCGGAGACAGAAGCAAAGGGCAGAGATGTTGCTGCAGAAGGTAGAGTAAGTAGAGATGCAGCCAGAGAGACTGACAAGACAGAGTTTCGAGCGGAGGAGTAGAGAGTGAAGTACCGGTGGATATGGCAGGGGGACAGCAGAGGGAATAAGGTGAGAGGGAAGTGTTTTTAAGAGTCAACAAAGGCTTTTAAGGGATTTCTAACCATTTGTCGTTGCGATAATAGAATTGAAAAATTAGTCTTTTGGGTTTGAGATATCTTTTTAATTTGAGGATGCTGAGGTTCTTTATGAGACAACCCAGCGACCTGTGCTTTGGAGGATGGGAAGAGCATTTCTTATGGTGGCTGAATTAACATGAGCCTAAGATTAGAGCAAAAGCCCGATGTTACTTCCCACTAAAAAGCCGTCACTTTTCAGCGTGGAGTGGGTATGAGAGAGAGAAGGCCAACACCCACTTTATCAGTCCTCACTGGAAAAAGTGGGGAGCCAGGGACCAGATGGCCGCGGAAGATGGGGGGGGGTGGTCCCGACGTGTGCTCACAATTTTTGAGACGATAGGAGAGGAAAGACGAGCAAGACCCCCATAGTTTTGGGCTCATGAGGAATGAGGTTGGCCAATGTTGGATGAGAGCTAGCAAGGGCAGGCGACAGAGGCAAAAGCGGAAGCAGAAGGCGGTTCAGTGAAGGAGCTCAAAACCTAGGCAGGGGATGCCCTGGGAGCCACACCACTCACCATTCCAGGTCACAGCACCAAAAATGATAGGTTTCAGAGGCAATAGGGATGGTGGCAGTGGTGGTGGCACAGCAGGGAAGCAGAAATGGGGGAGGGAAAGCCTTTATTGACTCTAAACGCAAGGAGAGGACCAAGAGCAGGGAGATAGGCAGATCCTCTGACTTGAGACAGGGAGCCTGAGACTTTATGGACTTTTGCTGGGGGTGGAGCTTGAGGGGCGGGTTTAGTGACGTGTAAGGAGCTGATTGGAGGCTTCCCTGTGTGGGCGGGAACGTTGTACCTAGGGCTGGAGAGGGGAAAGAGGAGGAAGTGGTCATTGGGAAGGTAAACTGTTGTTTTAAGGGCTTCAGCCATATCAGAAGACCACCATAATAATTCAGCAATTCTTACTAGGGCCATAACCTATCAAATAGTATGTCAATTTAAAATTTAGAGACTAAATC
>NW_004524873.1:1238188-1241592 GCF_000260255.1 Octodon degus
TTATAGTGATCTGCCTGTTTACAGCCTCCCACAAGCTGGGATTACAGGCGTGCACCATCACGCCCAGTCTCAATTGCAACTCAGCATGCCCTGGGGGCAGGGCGGGGAAAACAGGTTCAGGATTGAACTCCCAGCCTGAGTGGGCTTGCAGGCACTTTAATCTGCGGAGCTGTTTGGCTGGCCCTAGTACCTAAATTAAGAGAAAGATAAACAGGTCTCCTTTTTACCTCTGTTATCTACCTTTCTAATTTCCTTCTAAAATACATTTACTCCTTATGGGTAATTTTATTTGAAAGTTGGAGAAGGGCTCTAGCTAAACAATGAAACCCTTGCCAAGATCTTTACAGGTCACTGACATGTTTTCTGACTAGGCTTCTTTATATTTAGTGCAAATCCTAATGGTTATCGTCTGCTGCCCCACCAGCAGGGAAGCAGAAATCCGATGTGAAGGATCCAAATGCCACTGTGGGTCTCAATGCTACCTGCGATCTGTGACTGTTACTGACAGTAGTAAAGCCAACAACATTCCAGTGTCAATGTTAATGCCAAAAAAGTTGACAGAAATCCTACAGAGACATAGCTCCTCTCAAGCTGCACACATTTGCTGGATCTGGTTTAGATCCTGAACAATTTGTTCAGACTGCATGGGAAGACCAGCTTGGGCCCAAAAAGTAAGTGTTATTTTGTTTTATGGCTGCTAGATACTCAAATTTAGTTTTAATTTTGTTGAGGTAACTTAATGGATGTGCTAATAAGATAGTCACATTTAAAATGAAAAACACTACTCCCCTACTTCATCTGCAGTTCTGTTCTCCAGAAACAGCCTAAGAGCTTAAAATGCTTATTGGCTATCTTCTTTATGTTGTGCATACATTCTTACACCTTTTTTTCTTGATTGATCAGTTAGAGACACTACCTATTGTCTCTGATTTATGTTAATTTCTATATACGTTATTCCCTTCCACTGTGTGTATTTTGTTTTTACTTTGTCAGGTTGTGAACATGTGCGTTGTTCTTGCAACTTCAACCAAAATGTCTCTGGTTTTTCCTTAACATGACTCTAAAAGTTGCAAACTAATCAACAACATTTTCATTAGTGTAGCCATATAATTATTGTCCAGTATTGAGCCAGGTAGTGTGTATTCAATCACATTTCTCCTGTGTAGGAAGAACATGTTTAAACTGAGAGAGGAACAAGGTAGGGAGAGGGAGAAGAAAAGGGAGGGAAAAGAATTTAAAAAACAAAATATGGAAGGAAAAATATGGAAACAAAGCTTATGTTAATGGGGATGGTCAGGGTCAGGGTTAGAGTTAGGGTTTGAGTTAGGATTGAAAGGAGGGGAGGGGAATGGGGGAAAAGAATGAAGATATATTATATATAGGTACAGATTCCCTGTGATGAATATGAGTACTATGCATAGCAAATATGTACTAATAAAATTTTTTTAAAAATGTGTTTCTTCTCCATTGCACTTAGGCCTATACAAGAAAACTTTGCTAACATCATTGTCAAATGACATTTATTTTCTTTTTTAATTAATTTCATTGAGAAACAAATAGCAATGAGACAGTTTCAAAACTAGTAGGACAGTTTCAAAAATTAAAATATTGCATATTGTTGTCTTTGTAGTGGTTATTCATAGTATAAGATGCAAATGTGATATCCTGTCCAAACACTATTAGTAGAAGTCTTTCTCTCATTGAATTAAGAGAAAATAGCTGTATATCTATCCTATTTTGTATATACAGATACAAAATGTTCCTTCATTTATATCCCTTTTTATTGTTTAGTTTTGTCAGAGATGGGTATTCCATTGCAATTTAAATATTGTAGGTGTGTGAATTCAGCAAAAATATCCAATATAGTCCAGTAGTCCATAATAGTAGTGGGCTATCCATAAGACTGGCAATGTCCGAAGTTCTTGACTTGAGCCTTTTACATCTCAGCATATTAATGTGGCTTTACTTTTTATACCTTGTTTTTACACTTTTCTGCTTGATGGTTAAGACCAAGATAAAGCAAAACCTATATAACAAAAAATGTAACTTCTGTATTTGACAAGGTGAGTCAGATCCCCTCAGGATTTACCCTGAAGCCCTGTACTACAGTTTGTAGATCTTTTGTCAGTGTCAGCCATGTGGATGAGTCACGGCTATTACTTGACCAATGTGCTCTCTGTGAAAGCCTGAGAGAATGTTTTCTCTCCACATGGCTCTCCTTAAGGCACACTCTACATCATCAATTACTTTCCTCTGTGGCTCCATAATCTCCTTGATCAGAAAATTTGGGACATCACTGAGATACAGGATGTTACAATAGAAGTCCTCTTATGTCCTGAGTCTTCACTGACCTTGAAAGGCTAGGGCCAAAATGTTGGCTGTCTTTACAGCCCTTCTTTTTCTCTAATTTTTGGTCTGCAAACTTAAGTTGTTAACCCTCCAGAAGAGAAGCTTAATGATATTATTACCCTATAACATAGGCAGTTGAGCTTAACCTCACTATCTATCTGAATATCAAACATCTTAGGCATAGCATGGAACAGGTATTTTCCATCAAGTATTGATATGTTAAACTTTAAATCCCTACAGAATGTGAAGGAAAAAAAAGAAAAAATATTAAAAAAATAAGAATAAAAAATTACATATTTTTACACAGAAATTTAGAAATTAACCACATACAGCATTGTAGCAGGACAGTCGTATGACGTTTTTTCTTGTCTCTTGTTTTCATTTATTACCTTTTTTAAAAAACATTTACTTGAGAGACAGTATAGCAGTAATTGATATGACAAGACAAGCAGTACGTATTTAGAAGACCAGAATGATAGGCATTCCAAACACGACCCTAGTATTACACATTGCTATCTTCAGTGCAGTTGCTTACTTCACAGGTATGAGAGGATCCTACCAATTAACTGCTGGTTTCAAAAACCTGCTGAAGATTCTCAAGATCATTGCCTTACCTATCTTGTACATATAAATGTATGGCTTTGCCCCTGTCATGTTTTGTAGCTTTTTTCCTTGCCCTCTCTTCATTGTGTAATCCTCAAGTTCTCACTTTCCTTTTAATTGTGTTATACCTTTCTATTTTATCTCTTCTTTTGAGTTCTTATACTAGGGAAACTATATGATATTTATACATGTGGGTCTGGTTTGTTTCACTTATGAGTATATCTTCAAATGGCATACACTTAAATATGAAGGCTTCGAGTTTGTTCATTCTTTATAATGGAGTAATGCTCCATTGTATAAAAATACCACATCTTTTTCAGCCATTTCTTGGTGATGGGCATTTTGATTGTTTCCAAGATTTGGCTATCACAAATTGTGTGGCTATGAACATAGGTACACATATATCATTATGATATTATGCTTTCAGTTCCTCTGGGAAAATTCCCAGTAGG
>NW_004524873.1:1263108-1264722 GCF_000260255.1 Octodon degus
TTTTCTGAAATCCTCTAGGATCTCTTTTTTAAGAGTACTGTAATTTTCCTTGAAAAGATCTTTGACTTCTTTAGTTAGATGAATTCCAAGGTATTTCATTTTCCTCGGTGCTATTGTAAAAGGTATTTTTCTGTAGTTTCCCTCTCAGTATGTTTGTTGTCTGTGTAGAGGAATGCTATTGACCTTTAGGTATAAACTTTATAACCTGCTATGCTACTGAATTTCTGTATTAATTCTAGTAGCTTCTTGGTGGAGTTTTTTGGGTCTTCCAAGTACAGTATCATGTCATCTTCAAATAAAGATAATTTAACTTCTTCTTTACCTATTCTTATTCTTTTTATTTCTTTCTCTTGTCTAATGGCTATAGCTAATGATTCCACATCTATATTGAACAGGAGTGGTGATAGAGGACATCCTTGTTTTGTACCAGATCTAAGAGTAAAAGATTTCATTTTTTCCCATTAAGAATTATATTAGACATTGCGTTTTCATAAATGGCTTTTATGATATTAAAATAGAGGCCATCTATTCCAATTTTCTGTAGGACTTTGAACATGAATGAGTGTTGGACTTTGTCAAAAGCCTTTTCTGCATCAATTGAGATGATTATGCGATTTTTAGATTTGGCTTTATTGATATAGTGTATTACATTTATAGATTTTCTAATATTGAATCATCCTTGCATTCCTCGAATGAATCCTACCTGGTCCTAGTGTATGATCTTCTTGATGATTCGCTGAATTCTATTTTCTAGGATTGTATTGAGGATTTTTGCATCTATGTTCATGAAGGAGATTGGCCTGTAGTTCTCTTTTGTAGTTGCATTTCTCCCTGGTTTTGGCATCAGTATAATACTTGACTCCAGGAATGATTTTGGGAGAAATCTTTCCTTTTCAATTTCGTTGAAGAGTTTGAGGGGTGTAGGGATTATATCTTCTGTAAATGTCTTGTAGAATTCAGCTGTGAATCCATCAGGACCTGGACTTTTCTTTGTCAACAGGTTCTTTATTACATTTCATATGTCATTGGCTGTTATTGGGTTATTGAGAGTTGTTATATCTTCTTGATTCAATTTTGGTAATTTGTACCTTTCTAGGAATCTGTCCATTTCATCTGTGACCTCTATTCTTTGAGCATAAAGCTTCTCAAAGTAGCTATTGATAATCTTCTGGATTTCCACTGGATCTGTAGTAGTTACACCCTTTTCATTCTTTATCGCTTGTATTTTAATTTGTTGTTTCCTCTTTTTGATGAGGTTAGCTAGGGGCTTACTGATTTTATCTAATCTTTCAAAGAACCAGATTTTTGCTTTGTTAATTCTTTGAATTGTTTGCTTCATCGCAATTGAATTAATTTCTGCTCTAATCTTTATGATTTCTTCCCATCTTTGGGCTCTGGGATTGGTTTGCTGTTCTTTTTCTAGTTGTTGATGATGCAGAATTAGGGTGTTTATTTGTTCCTGTTCTGTTTTCCTAAGTGTGAGTTAAGAGCTATGAATTTCCCTTCGAGGACTGCTTTCATCATATCCCATAAATTCCAATAAGTTGTGCTTGAATTTTTATTGAATTGTAGATATTGTTGAATTTCTTGTTTAATTTCATCTGTGACCCATTG
>NW_004524873.1:1265132-1280546 GCF_000260255.1 Octodon degus
TATTTATGAGTGTTACCTCTTCCTCTTGAATTTTTCCCCTAACCAGTATATAGTGGCCTTCTTTATTTCACTTGATCATTGTTGGTTTGGGTGGTTCTGTCCCCTTCACTCTCTTCAGGGATTGCAGCTGCAGGGTTTCACCATAAGCCTGTATGCCAGGCCTGAGCTGAGTCTGGAGGGGACAAGGTGGAGTAGCAGGGAGAGGAAGCTCTCCCACACAGTCACCGAGCCTGGGATAGGGCTGTATCTGGGGGTCCCCAGAACACAGCAGACATTCTCACTTGGCTGGCTGGGTGGTGGTGGGGTGCTGCAGAGTGGTGTGGGGGCCCCTCGGGGTTCAAAGAGGGTCTCACCGTCGCTGCACCTGGGCTGAGACTGGCAGGTCCCTCTGGAGCAGGGTAGCAGGAAGCTCTCCCACACAGTCACTGGGTCTTGGCTAGGACTGAATCTGGGGGTCCCTAGGATGTGGCAGAAATTCTCACTCTGGGGGTTTGATGGGGGGTGCTACTGTACCTAATCCTTATACTCTGCTGAGTTTGCTTGCTCTCACTCAAACTTGGTACAAAGAAAAATATTAATTATAAACAAGAGGTTTCTACAGTTTTCAAAATCTTCTAATGAGAAATCTCTGCTAATTGACCTGCAAAAGTTCTGACTAGTCTCTCATAATTATAAACTTAAAAAAGGTCATCATAATTTAACCTAGACAGAAATATATTTGAGTGCACTGTGATTTTGTAAGGACATTCATGTGTGTCCCATGTATCTGTGTTTATATGTCATTCTATAAACAGCTGTTCCCCTTTTTATTTGAGCTTTAAAATATGGACTTAAAAGCATGTGTTTTCCTGAGTTACCAGCTGGTCTAAATGATATCAAAATTAATTTATGATTAAACAAAAGTCATTAAATGGGGAGAGATTATTGCACAAGACTCTTGATTAGTGGATAAAGGGGTGGCCAATCTTTGTCCATAAATACAGATCCCCAATAATCTCCTTAAAAGACCTCCAATAATTTGGTCATTGGTTAAAGGATAGTTTTTTTTTAAATAAGGTTTTCTCATAAAAGTTGCTATTGATACATTAAATATATTCATGTCTTTCTCTTATGCTCCAGGTATTTATAAGAGGTTCATGTCAAGCCAACATGAGGTCATCAATCAAGTAATTTTCTTGCAGAAATTTATGTGTTGTATATCCTGTATATGTGCCATTACATTTTGAAATGCCTAAAAAAAGGGATTTCACCATCAGTTATGACTGTTATGCTGCACTACTATGTATGACTGTTGATGTCAAATGTGCTCTGTAAAAGTATAACTGTTATCATTCTACAGGGATTTACCTAGTGAAATGTCAATGGTTGGTAAGAAACAACAGTTCTCTGGTTATACTTTATATTTCAAGGTGCTTGATACTGAGATAAAATTCTAACAATCAAGTTATTGCTCCAAACTGAGTACACTAATGTAGACCCAGATTCTCCTGAAGGAACAATTGTTATTAATTCCTATTTTATATCCCAATCTTCTCCTAAAGTTCACACCAAGCTAAAAAGACAGATATCAGCTCTCAAAACCCACATGAAAGCTTACTTAACCTGACTTTCTGTGTCTTCAATAATAGAGACCAAAATTAACTATATACTAGTGTCAGCTTTTGTCAATACTTGGGATGCCCATCAAAGTAGGACCTTAACAATGTAATGCTGAGCCTAAACAATGCTGCCACCTGATTCCTTCCTGGATGATTTCAAGTGAGGCAAAGAAGGACACTGGACATGAGGTTGCACCATCTTACAGCTATCACTGGGAACTGGTTCCATCTATAACTCAAGGGTAGCTGGAAATGAGACTGCCCTCTTTACCAGAGAGTAGGTAAGTCATCCAATTCCCTGCCCTCACAGGAGAACTTGCTGCAGCCAGATACATCAATACTTGACTTGCTTGGTCTTGCTGCTGAAGAGGAGCAACAGAGCTTGCAGTCCATATCACCCACTGAGGTACTTTTGTCAGAGCCCCGAGTCTCACTGGACATCTCAAGTAAAAAACTTTTCTTGCTGATTTGGAGACCACATATAGTGTTCTTCCCAAGTTCTAAAGTCACTGTTTTATATTTATAGTCTCCATTCTGGGTGTTGATGGCTGACCTACATGACCCCTTCAGACAGGCCCATTCCCTCCTGACTCCAGACACTGTTCTTCACTTATAATTTCCTTGTGATCCCAACCTACTCCATACCTCTCATGAGGAGAGATCTCATCTAAAAGCTCCATGTCTCTCTCACCTCTCTTCCCACAGTGCTCATCCTACAAATTTAACCTCAATATTCAGCCAGCTCCCTCTTTCTTTGTTGACTGTATACTCTGAGACACTTCCAGTCCCACTCATGTCATACATGTTATTCCTATGTTAGTGTGCCTCAGATACCCCACAGCCTTTCCCTGTGTTCTCCAATACCCAGTAGCCCCCAAATATCAAAGAAGACTCAACCCCATCATTCACTGCCTCCTTACCATTGGTTTTCTTAGAACTGCCCATTCACCATTCTTCCAGTACTCAAATCTAGTGGCTCCTATCATTTAGTTCAAGATCTCAGGGTTATTAATAATGTGGTTATTCCTATTCACCCAGTGATGGCCAAACCCCTACACTATTTTTTTTTACTAAAAAATCAATACCCTTTCCCTTCAACATGATCATGGCAAAATGACACATTCAGATCATAGATCCCCCCCTTGCTTCTCCTCCTGTGTCCTTTAATCATGATGACATGTATACTCATAACATGTTGTCCTTTTAAACTTTCTTCAAGGTTTCTTCAGTCTATAATTCAAACCTTCACTACTGATCAACTTCTTGTCCTAGCTGAAACACCTGACATTAGCTTCTACATGGAAGTGGACCATTATCCTGTCAATTCCCCTTACCCCCAAGACAGTACTCTTGTTTAACAGGAAGCAGTCTAAGGGACACATCACCCCTTTCATAATAACCAAAAGCTGAGAATGATAAGTTCTGGTGATAGCATAAATTGCTGAATTATTATGATATTCCACAAATATGACTGAAACCTTTAAAACAACAACTTAGGGGCCAGGGAGATGGCTCAGTGGAATAAGCACTTCCTTAGCAAGCACAAGGGTCTGAGTTCAATCCCCGGTTCCGAAAAAACAGCAACAACAACAACAACAACAACAACAAAAAAAACAACTTATCTTCCCAGAGTCTACCTTCCCTCTTCTCCAACTCAGCTCAGGGTGCAATTCCCTTTCACCTTTCCTGCTGCCACAGTAAAGACACCCAATCAGCTCCTCAGATATTTCTAAACATCCTCCTCAAAGCCAGCTCCTAACAAATGTCCATAAATCCTCAGCTTTCTTTGTCTCAGGCCAGAGGATCTATCTGCCCCATCTGCCCTCAATCCTCTCCTTGTCTTTGGAGTTAATAAAAGCTTCTTTTATCTTTCTTATTTCTTTACTGCACTGCTGAAAAACCTATCAAATTCTGAATTCAATTCGATTCTTTGTCTTGCCAAGTGGTAGAAATGTTACTTCCTTTGGCTAGAGAAATTGCTTTCACATCATCCTATATTTTTCTAAAGCCAGATGATTAAAGTTAAACATTTGTATTTGGAACTCAACTCTTGCTTTTCAAAGCCAAGCTTCTGAACTTACAGATACTTCTTAAAATTGCCCAGTTATTGGACTTTAAATTTCTCTGCTTTCAAAACTACTGTCTCTGCTATGAACTTTAAGATCCTACTTTAGAATTTAAGGCAAGATTTTGATATTTTTCTCTTGATTATATAGTTAGTAATTTTAGAAAATTTTGCTGCCACATCACTGATCTGGTGAAGGTAGTTTCTTCAAGTTAAAAGGAAACTCATCTTCAGTAGGTATAGCGATGTGAAACAGACATTTGTTGTCCCCAGGGAGCAAGGAACAAAGAACAGAGCTTAAGGAAATGTGCCACCCATGCAAGCTGGGACACAGGAAGCAACAAATTCCTGGAGGCACCCTGTCTGGTCTTTGTTCCTTTACCTGGGACTTTACCAACTAGTGATATGATATGCAAACTTCCATTTTGGTGAATGGCCGAAGATGATGTAAATCACAGTTTGTTTATACCAAATTTGTAATGCACATGTTTTAGCCTGTTTGCTGCTCTCAATAAATGTGAGAAGTTTCCATGGCTGGCAACTCAGAGTGATATTAAGCCCAGGAGTCCTCTGTAGCTATAATAATCCAGTTTTCCCATCATTTCTTTTGGCTCTGAATGATTACATACAACAACTAGGTCAATATTATAGAACTGTTAGCTTGGCTGTAATACAGACCATGGATGTAAAGGGTGTTACTTGGTATATGTGACCAGTCAGCCAGAGAAGAGACTGAAGTATTTAAAAACTGTAATATACTGTGAGGACATGAGAGAGCTCAGAGAGATGAGAACTCAAAATAACAAGATGTCGTGCACAATGGGAGACAGAGATCATAAGGAAATGTCAAGAGCCCAGGCAAATACCAGCACTGAGAGCTGGTGGTGGGGACTAGCTTTCATGTAATCCTTGTGTTGGTTACTATGAAATTGGGTAATCCACACACCATGTGTAATGCACAGACTAGGCAAGGAGGGACCAGCAGAGACCACCAGGCTTGTGCAAAGGCAACATGGCATGGAATTTATTGTGCCTGGGTGCAGGCAGATAGAAAGTAAAAAGAGATTATGCAGGGAACAAAGAGTAGTATGCCCTATTATAGGGATGTAAACAAGGCAGAGGACAGACATTAGGCAGGAAGCTTTTAGTAAATGTCTGTGGTCACAGTTGTCTGACTGTCTTGCACCTCTGTGAGCAAATTCCTTAAAGGTCTGGTATGAACTTTTTAGTGTCTCCAAATGTCCCCAGATGTCCTGGGACATGCAAAATTCCTTCTCTTATTTTATCTCTTTTATGATATCCTGTGCAGCTTTGGCACTGAGCTGCATTACTTGCTGAGTGTGGTGCTTCTGAGGGCTGGGAGAGTCAGGTCCAGTTGGAGCCTTGAACTGTGGACATGGCCTACCTCACATTTTAAAGTATTCTTAGAACCCCTTTGTACAGCACCTTAGCCTACAAATTTCTCCAAAAGGACTCAGCAGGACCATGTACTGTGAAGTAAGTATCCTTTGATTGAACTAATTAGTTGTGTCAACCTGTCAAAACTTAAACAAAAACCTGAAAATTACTTTATTGTAGGTCTTAGAGATTGCACTTCAGAAGACTTGACCTCATATACTTCTGAAGCAGTGTTCAAGGATAGCCAGGAAAAGTGGGCACTTGCACACATGGTCTTCTGCACATTGAGAAAGTCCAGGGTTCCATAATGGGTAGAAAATAAGGAAGAGTATATAACAGAATATAAATGTCCAAACAACCCCATAATATGATCATCTCTCTTGATATGCATACGTGTTGAACACCTGGGAATAATGTAATTGTGTAGTTGTTCCAGTCATCCTAGATTCCTGAGATGGGAAGGTGGAGGTTATCAAGGGTCATATTTGATAGGTTCTGGACCTAGTATAAATTGCTGAATTATTATGGTAGTCACCTAATATGGCTGATGCCCTTAAAACAACAGCTTATCTTCCCAGAGACCACCTCCTAACCTAGCCCAAGGTACAATACTCTTGCATTTTTTCCACCACCACAGGAAAGACCACACTGAGCTCCTCAGATATTTCTAAACATCTCCCTCAAAGCCAACTCCTAACAAAAGCCCATAAATCCTCAGCTTTCTTTGTCTCAGGCCAGAGGATCTATCTGCCCCATCTGCCCTCAATCCTCTCCTTGTCTTTGGAGTTAATAAAAGCTTCTTTTATCTTTCCTGTCTCTTTACTGAACTGCCAAAAATTTATCAATATTTAGGTAGCAGTTAGAATTGTGTGTAAATCTTGCTTCCATAATAGCCTCTTCATTCCCTTTTGAAGGTTCTTTCAATGTTATTTTATCACAATTTTATTTTCACATTCCCTTTTCATCATAGTTTTCCCCCCTGGTGCTGAGCATTGAACCAAGGGGACTAGCTAGGCATAAGCTGTACTACTGAGGTGTGTCTCCAGGTCTTTTTGATGAGAACATTAATGATCAGTCTTTGGAATGTATGTTTTCTTTAGTGCTCTGGTTCCTTGAAGGTAGGCTTATTCCCAGGCAGGCATGTTCCACAAAGAAAAGAAATGATGACCACACATGGAGAGTTTGGGGCCACATTTAAGCTGGGGTTATGCAGCAACTTCATAGTTTTTAGAGTGTTCCCAGTAGAGAGATTGATTGCCTGTAGTCATCACACAATCATTTTGGCATGAGATGTGGCTAAACAATGAGTTACAATGGTGCCTTGGTTCAGGTTCACAAACTTAATTTGTTAATCTGGAAACGATGTCCACATTCATGCTCATTCAGCAAAAATGGCTGGGTTGTGTTTGGCATCCCATGCAGAGTTCACAAACAAAACCAAAATTTTGAAGAATGCTTCTGTTTGCAAACCAAATCATTCACAAGCAAATGTGTTTATAAACTGAGATACCGCTGTGTAGACTATTTCATGGTCTTATAGAAAATACAGGGCATTATTAGTAAGGATTTTAAATAGCATCTGATCCAAACCAATCTTTTAGGTAAGTCTCTTAAGTAGGTATAGAATCACTTGAGGCATTTATTTATTGCTATGATTGATGTGGCAGGAGATATTTGACAATTGATCAGTTATGGAGGCAAAACATTCTGTTTGAATATTTGGACAATGGCATAAATTCCCCCTCTGGAAGTAGTGATGATATCCATGTCCAGTGCCATGTGTTTTTGAAAGATCACTTTTTTCTTTAAATCAAGAATATTTTAGTGTTTGCCAAACTTAATGCTTGGCTGTCTGTCATTTAAGACTTGTTGGATTTATTTAGTTAAGCCTTCTACATGTGAAATCACATTTTTGATCCTTAAGGAGGTATAAACAGAGAGAATAAAAGATCACACCATTAAAACTCTGATCTAACCCTTGCATCATTTAAAGTAAAAAACTAGTAGGGGCCATATTAAGGTGGGTCAAACATGTCTCTATGCATAGAAAAACTCAGAGTATAATATCCTATCCAACTTGGAGAATGTCAAGGCAAATTCCATTAGCTGTTGACCAATAAATCCATATATATATATATGCTCTTGCCAGGTAAGTGCTGTGCTGCTGAGCTACATCTATGGTCACCCAATTAGTCTTAATTTAAATTATTGTAGAGACGCAAGCTCCAGGAGGGGATGTACCACCAAAGGTGGCAAGTGTTACTTCATTTATTCATTTTATTATGATTACATTGTTCCCAACATAAGGGACACTTAGAACTTAAATGTCAATAACTATGAGTAAGCCACATGAATCCATCTTTTATTTGAGGAATAGTTTTTCCTAAGAAGTAGGAAAAATCATCGCTGGATTTTTGTCATCCCTTTTTCTTCTATTAGGCTTAAGAATATGTAAGATTGATCCTATGTCAATCACAACTCCCCCCACCCCTTTCCTTGGGGAATGAATCCATGAGGTACCAAGCTACACATCTGCTTTTTAATTTTTTTAATCTTCATACATGGTCTAAGTTTTCCAGGTTAACTTCAAGCTTGCTATCCTGCTGCTTCAGGTTCTCCCTCGTCCTGCCCCCCCCCCCTGGTTTTTTGAGTAGCTGGGATTACTGTTCTCTGCCACCATACCTGGCTTCATTCCTCATTGTTAAGTCTATCTCTGTAGAGAGTTTGTCATAAGCATAGGGAAAATTACCTGCAATTTCTCAGAGCAACTCTACTAATAGTCCATATTGAAAGATTTGTCTCAGTTACTTTCTTTGTCACTTGGACAAAATACCAGATCCACACAACCTAGAGGAGGAAAGGTTTATTTTAGCTCATATTCACAATCTATCAATAGTTGGCTCCAATGCTGAAAACTAAAATTAGATCCATGTCTATCATCATGAACTAAAGTAAAAATGAATCAAAGATCTAAATATTAAAACAGGCACACTAAATCTATTGGAACAGAAAATAGGTAGAAATCTTAAAGACATAGGTGAAGGGAAAGAGTTCATGAAAAGAACCCAGGTCACCTGGGAAGTAATTCAGAGAACAATTGGAATCTTATCTTATTAAAAACTTTTGCACATCCAAAAAAATCACCAAGAGAGTGAAAGAGACAACCTATATGTTGGGAAAAATTTTAGCCAGTTGTCCCTCAGACAAAGGACTTATTTGTAGAACATACAAAGAATTGAAAAAAAATCAGAACCAACCCCCCTCCCAATTCAAAGACCCAATCAAAAACCAGGCATCTGAGACAAATAAATATTACTTAGATTAATAAATACAAATGGTGAATAATTATATGAAAAAATGTTCAACATCTTTGGTCTTTCAAGAAATTCAAATTAAAACAATAATGGGTTCCACCTCACCCAGAAAAAATGGTTATTCATCAAGAAATCAATAACAAATCACAAAACCAATAAAAAATTCTGGCAGGGCTGTGAGAAGGAAAAAAAAAACCTTCCCCACTGTTGGTAGGAATGCAGACTGGTGAAACCACTGTGGAAATCAGTATGATGATTCCTCAAAAAGCTAGGATTAGAGGTCCCATTCCACTTAGCTTCTCCCTTTCTGAGTATCTTCCTAAAAGGATTAAAAACATACTACCATAGCAATATATGTATATCCATGTTTATGGCAGCCCAATGTGTAATAGCTAAGTCTTTGAGACAACCTAAATGCCCATCAACTGGGAATGGATAAAGAAGGTACACTCTTTTCATATAATGGAATACTACTCAGCCACAGAGAAAGATATATTGGAGACTTTTACCGGTAAATGAATGTAACTTGAGGCCATACTCATCAGGGAAATAGATCAGACAAATGCATAAGTGTCCTATTGTCTCCCTGGTGCAAGAAACTGAAAGAAGGAATAAGGTCTGAAATGTACAAGAGCTATTATGAGATGAGAAGAAATTGTCCAAAGGGAAAGAGAAACTAGAATGAGAGAGGGAGAAAAAGAAGGAAGAGGAAAATGGGAAAAAAAGCATCTCCACTATGCTATTCATGTCTCTTAGTTCATTGAAAGGGTTGGTTAATGATAATATTGATTGGAGAAAGTTTTAATGCCCGTATCCTATACTCTGAATAACTACTTTATTATTATTATTAATGTATTTATTTTGTATTTTAGGGAAGGGTCTACAGGGTGTTCAGGGCCTCACTACTAGATCAGACTCATAGTGATCCACCTGTTTACAGCCTCCCAAGATCTGGAATTACAGGTGCATGCCACCATGCCCAGTCTCAATTGCTGTCTCATTGTGCCCCAGGGGCAGAGCCAGCACAGCAGGCCTAGGGATTGAACCCAGCCCCTGCGTCTGCTTGCAGGCACTTTAATCTGCTGAGCTATTTGGTCGGCCCTTGAATAACTACTTTAAAGATAACAATATGCAATGTATTAATTATTGTTATTTTCCTATTGATTTGTTATGCCATTTTGTTTTACTTTTTTTCTGTAAGAGTCATGAGTTGAACAATCTAGATTAAAGAATCTATAGTTTTATTTTTAAGATCCATAATTTAAGTCAATTTTTCTTTAGATATTTGAGCAAGCATTTGAGATGGTTGTTCAGTTAAAGGAGTTAATTTATGAAGCCTCTTTTAGTTCAGGTCAGGGAAAGTTATTTAATTAAAAACTTTAATTATCTTAAAGACAGAGTAAAAGGTTCTAATTGATTAATAGGCTAGTAGTTTTATGCCAGAATTTTGAAAGAAGAAACAATAATCATTAATGAGGTCATCAATTTGCTGAATGCATCATTGGATAATGTACTATTCAAAGCTTTTGGAAATTGCATAGGAATTTGTTTATGGAAATCTGGGGCAATTCTGAGTCTCCACCTGACCTCTCATTATGCCCACTTTAGAAAAATTCATTTCAATTAAGTTCTGTGAGTCATCACAGCCATGACCTCTCTCACAATTATGTAGATTAATTGATATAAATCTCAAAAATGAAGCTGAGGAGTTTTGGTTAGTAGATAAAATTTTGGATGAATTTAATACACTTTTTCTTAGCATTTAGAAAAATCTTTCACAAGAGCATGCAATTTCACCTTTGTCCAAAGGACATATGTAGCAGTTATAGGATTTTATCCTCATTTACATGCAGTTTTAAAAGGGTAGGGAGTAAAAATTGGCAGGGATTCATAATGAGGGTTTGACAGAGATCCATTTGAGCACTATAAAAAGAGATACTCAGACACTATAAAAGTCCCTGGAAGAGACAGCTTCCCGGGGAACTACCCACTCGGGCCCCCCTCCTGTCCCTCTCTTGGACAGGAGCTTTCTTTCTCTCAATAAATATATTCTGCTCATAAAAAAAAGGGATACTCAGAGAAAGATAAAAAACAGGAAAAAACAAAGTAGGAAGGAGCCAATCAAAGAACAAAGGAAGTACAAAGCAGTGGAGAACAAGTATTCTCAGCAACTTCAGGGATTTTTATAATTTGGATTCTTTGAGACCCTTGTAAATTTTTCTCACTAAAAAAAGCAATGTTGAGTTTGATCCCTGGTATCACCAAAAAAAAGAAAAAGAAAGAAAAGCAATATTGGAGTTATTATTGTTAGTGGCCTCATAGTACAATTAAGGTATCCTTTTCAATTATATTTAGCTTTGTAACCTTTGCTCTAATTGAACATACAAATAAATCAGTTTTGAAACACCCCAAAGTCTGATATAGGCCAAAATAATTTCAAAATATTATGATTAATTTTAGTCCATCATAGTAAAAGTTTATCAGAATCTCCATAGGTTTTAATCATAGAAGAAGTCAGAGCTACATTCTCTGGGTACCCACCAATCATGTACAAAGAGAAGGAACTTGCCCTAATTTTATGTATTTCAAATGATAATTTTTGTTCTCAAAATTTGTGTATTTATGCAGATAAGGCATATCATTTCTAATCCACTAAGAGTAGAGTGCTCAAGTAGAGACAAATTGGGAAACTGAGAGGACTTATGAGCCCAAAGTTTGGGGAGGGTCACAGGATACAGAAGGGCTCCTGTAGGTACCCTTACCTCATGTTTGTACAGCATGGGAGGTAGAGACCATGCTGGATCCCACAGTGGGCAACTTAAAATATCAATCAATCCAAACTCATCAATTGGAAAATAAAAATTATTTTATTGGATTAATTAGTAATTGCAGTTCAGAAAACATGCATTCATAGGAGGTATAACTCTGAAACTGTTCTGAGTAGGGTAGGAAAAGTGGGAATATATATGAGATATTGAATGCTGAGAAGGAACAGGAGCCATATGACTTGTAGACTAGAAATGTCCATGTATGAAAAAGTCAGAATGAAACCCATCAACTTGTATAATTAATATGCATGAATAAATATAATAAAAAGGTAGAGATATTAATAAAATAATAATCTGCTAACCTCTTACATCATCTTAAGCCCCTGGGTATAGTGCAATTTTCCATTCTTCTGATCCTCCACATGAGCATGATCAAGTTTGTAGCTGATCAGAAGTCACCTTTCTAGGCATCTGGAACTGTGTGTAAGTCCTGCTTTCACAGTGACCTCCTGGCTCCATCTTGATAAGTTCATTCAATGTTTCTTTCATTATAGTTTTTCTTTTTTGTTCACTGGGGTTCACTGTTTAATAAGAATTTTTTATTAGTAGATTTATATGTGTGTGGTTTTAAATTTAATTTGACTTGTTTTGTTAATTATGGTACACTGAGGAACAATAATAACAAAACACACTCTGAGTCCTATAAGTGCAATCACAGAAAAAATCAATAAAATTCCTGAAGGTTGAAACAAGTTTATTGAACAAGGCATAAGGACTTGAAGTCCAGGATCCACTGATCCTGGTCTTGGTCTTTGCCTTTTGCTAGCTGTAGCTTTGACTAAGTCACATATTCTTTTTCTGTGCTCATATTCCTTTCTCACTTACAAAATCAGGTTAATTACAAGGACCAGCCTCACTCTAATGCAGTTTCCGAGTTGTTGGCTATTTTAATGTCTTCTAGGACTAAGATTTATCAACATTATCATCTGTACTCTTTATTGGTGGTGGAAAGAGCTGTAATACTGTATATATTTGATGTTTTTTATTAATTTTATTGAGAAACAAATAGCAGTGAGACAGTTTCAAAACAGATTAATAGAACAGTTTTAATAATTAATACATTGCATATTATTGTCTTCTTAGTATTTGATGTTTTTTAAAAAAGAAAACTATATAAAGGACACTAGTTTAATAAGCACCTGCCTGCTCCCAAGAAATACACATTGTGGGGCTGGGAAGATAGCTCGATGGTCTAAGTGCCTACCCAGAAAGCAAAAGGACCTGGATTCAATTCACAGTACTGCATGACTCGAGGGTATATGTATCTCATGCATTCAGTAGAGGAACAAATTTATGAATAAATCGTGGTTCTGCATTTGCTTGTTGGAGATACAAGAAGCCATGTGGGTGTTCCTTATATCTTCAAAAAAAGTACATTGACTTACAAGTTACTCTACATAAAATCCCATTCATTTTCTAACTAAACTAATACTGTTGGATTTTCTAAAGGAAAATAGAATATATATATATCACCTATATAAATGCTGTATCTCCAGCAGCAATACTGTTAACACTGAAGTTCCTGCCAAAATACACTTGTTTCCCTGCCAAGTATAGATAGCAGCTGAAGTTCTTTTAGTGCTTTATTCTTATGTTACATTGAACTCATAGTCTAGTGGATAAAAATAAGTGGCTAAGGATGTTGGAGGAAACATTAGGAAATCACAGGGAGAGGACTGGCCAAATAACTCAAGAGATTAAAGCACCTGCAAGCAGGCACAGGGGCTGGGGGTTCAATCCCTGGACCTGCCGTGCAGGCCCCACACCTGGGGTGCACTGAGAGGGCAATTGAGACTGGAAGCGGTGGTGTGCACCTGTAATCCCAGCTCTTGTGGGGGCTGTAAATAGGTGGATCACTATGAGTCCAATATAGTAGTGAGATGCTGAATGCCCTACAGATCCTTCCTTACAATACAAAAAGGAAATCACAGGGAAATGAGGAAGAAAGGTGGGAAAGAAGATAAAGAGGAAGAAACTTTACAGCATCCATTCTTCTATGACTTGGGTCATCCTGAATATATTCACACAAGATTATGTGATTTGTAATTAGAGAGACTATGCTTCCTGATTGAACTAATGTTTGTTCCTGTTGTTCTAGAGAGCACTATTTTGCTTGTTTCATTATCAAAAAGGTATAGCTTTAGACAAGAAGTTACATTGTCACTTTATTTACAATCTAATGCTCACAATTCCTGCTTCACATACAGTATTGTTTTTTTAAATTATACTTTAGCAAGTCAAATTTTTCATTAAATCTAAACTTCTTCACCCATAGGTGACTAAAGAAAAAAAATGTTTTTTTTTTTTCAGAACTGGGGATTGAACGCAGGCCCTTGTGCTTGCCAGGGAAGCGCATATTCTACTGAGCCATCTCTCCAGCCCCTAAAGAAGTATTCTTGATACCACACTAAGAAGGCTCCAATAAGTATCCCAAAATTAAATTAGAAAAATTCAATAGCTACAGTAGAATTCTTGAGATCATCTATTATTCTTTCATGCAAAATGCTGTTTTCTTAGGTTATAATATAAAATATAATTTTTTTTTTGTGGAGGGCTATTTAGAACTTTTTCTTTAGAAAACTTCTTTAGCTGTTATCCTCATACCATCTCACCTGATTGCTTGAAGTATGATGATGTACGAACAGTGAATAGTTCTATTTTGTAAGATAGATACAACTGCTGGGATGCTAAAGTCTTTTAACATTTATGTGTTAACTATTGTTAACATGTCAAATACTGAGATCAAATTATGTTCAACAAAAGGAAACATGGTGCATGTTATAATTACATAGTGATTATATCACAAAATCTCTTAAATTCCTTCAATTCCAAATTTATTAGAAATCTGTATAATTATAAGAAGTTAGGCCACCTAAAGCTGTCAGAGCATTATTTTCTTGTTCTTCCTCACCAGATTTGTTTGCTTCCCCACCCCCCATATTGGGAATTGAACCCAGCAACCACTGAGTTATATTCCCAGCCCTTTTCACTATTTCATTTTGAGACAAGGTCTTCCTAAATTTCCCAGAATGATCTTAAATTTGTGATCCTTGTGTCTCAGCCTTCCTAATAGCTGGGAGTACAGGTGTGCCATTGTGCCAAATTTAACCATGGTTTTTGCATATTCACTTAGAAGTTATTCAAAGGTAAATTACTATATATTTTGGGAATTGGCTTCCCAGGGATATTTAATGTACTTTTTCCAACCCCCTTTCACCTTAGGCATCCTACGCATCGGTAAATCAGTGAACTTTGTTCATTACATTTTTCAAGACTCTCCCTTGATTTTCATTGACTTTGAATCCTGTTACAGTTAATTTGCATGAGGTTGACTTTGACCCTATATTCATTCTGCTGTTCCAGTGCGAAGTAACCTATAATTTGTATTAAACAAATTATAAAAGGATAAATGACATGAATATAATGCAGATGCATCAAAGGTAGGAAGATGAACAATAGAAGTAGAAAGAAAAAAACTTAAAGAAAAAGAAGATAAAGGGGAGAAAAAGATATAAGTCAAGGAGGAAAACATGCAATCTAACAGCTTGTCCTTGACAAGATTTGAGAATTTAATAAAGTTGCTTTAAAGGATACTTAATTTTAGTAAGGACAATCAGGAAAGAAACCTATAAACTACATAAAAATGTAGTGGTTATGCCCACCCTTACCACTTTCCCCCATGAAACTGTCAGCCAATAAAGTTATTTATAAGTCATGAAACATTTAAGAAGTTCTAACTTTAATTCTTATGATTCTGATTATGGGGTCTCAGGTGCAGTTCTTGGCCCTGTCGTATTGGCCATTACACCTGGTCAACATAGTAAGCGATCTACTGGGGATTCTTACATCTTTTCTAAGTGGTTGCTGCTTGGAAGTATCCTTACTATACACCTTGCCTTGCCACTATACTCATAGGGCCTTTTACTCTAGGTAACTTGCCATTTTCTTTGAACCTGACCTCCTTCAATATGGAAGGGAGCTGGCATAAATAGCCTCTAAAAATATGTAATAATTCAGCAACATGGGAATTACATTTAAAGAGATATCCCTTTGGACTATCAAATTGTTCCTTAAGGAATAAGAACATCATTTTCCTTGTGATATCAAAACTTGGGGGAAGGAGACGACCCAGGCCTCGGTATTCTGAACAGACCCGAGCCAGGCCGGCGAGTGAGTGAGACGACCCAGGCCGCGGGATCCTGAACAGACCC
>NW_004524873.1:1282382-1287227 GCF_000260255.1 Octodon degus
AAAAAAAAGAGGTTGGTACCTATGTTATTTGCTTATTATTTCTTGCCTATGTCTTATAAAATGAGAAACTACTTTGGCAATAACAACACACAATGAACTAACCATTGTTACTCTCCTAAAATCTTGTTTTGAGATTTTGTACCACTGTTTTTATTTTATTTTCCTTCTTTAAAATAAAAATAACTGATGAAAAAAAAAACTTGGGGGAAAAATCCAGAAATTTAAATTGCATTTTTGAGCATTATGTCATTGACTAAAAATATTTGTCTCAATAATTCTTTGTTTCAATTTTTTTGTTATTGCTATTTTTTATGTATTCAGTACAGGGTCTATAGGGCCTACTGGGTCTCACTACATAGATCAGACTCATAGTGATTCTCCTGTTTTCATCTGCACAAGCTCTGGAATTACAGGCACGTACCATCATGCCCAGTCTCAGTTGCTGTCTCAGTGTGACCCTGGGGGCAGGGCTGGCACGGCATGCTGGGGATCAAACCTCGGCCACTGTGCTCTGCCTAAGCAGGTACTTTTGTCCACTGAGCTATCTGACTGGCCCCTTGTCTCAACAATTCTTATCCAACACTTATTTATGTTTCTAGGGACTAAAATCAGTATTCTTAAGACAGGTTTCTGCTATAATCATTCCTTTCCCCCTATCTATCTGTGTTCTATGTGGAAAACTACACCAGAAATCAGAAAACTTTTTCTGTGAAGAGTGATATATTTCTGTGAAGAACCATAGTATATATTTGGGATTTTTGTCAGCCAAGAGACAAACTCAAGGATATTGTTAAAAAAAATTTTGTAGGTACTTGTGTAACCACTTAAAATATAACTACTTAAGAACATAAAATCCACAATCTTGGGGCTTCAGTCTTCTAAGCCCACAGTCCTAGGATCTGTCTTCAGACCTGGTTTCCTATTGAATTCCAGAAGGTTGTGCCACAGGCTGTCTCCTTATCACTTGGAGTTAGGAAACCCATAAGGAGGACATCAGACAGTCTAGACCCTGGACATGTGCTATGGATTGAATGCAGAGGATTGTATGTGCTAGGAGCTGTTAATGTTCAAAGAACTGTCATTAGGAGTGGAAGTGCCTGGACCCTGCTCAGTGAAATTTGTATAGAGTGTGATATTAGAGAACTGCAGAAAGACCTTGTCCCTGGGTCTAGCTGTCTCTAAGCCATACCTATCACCTCATCTAAAATATACTAAACACCAGAGAATTCAATCTGGAAAGAAACCCTACAAATGTAAAGAATGCAGCAAAGCATTTATCAGGGGTTCACACTTTACTAAACAGAAGACAAGTCATGCCAGAGAAAAAATCCTAAAGATATAAATAATGTGGCAAAGCTTACCCAGTATTTATGGTTTAAGCATCACAGAATTCACACTACTTAGAAGTCCCATCAATGTAAAGAACATGTAAAAGCCTTTAACTAGTTTTTATACCTTACTCAACATCACAGAATTCATACTGAAGTGATACCATACAAGTGCAAATAATGTGGCAGGTTATTTACTCAATATTTAAGCCTTATTCAAAATGAGAGAATTCATATGGATAGGAAATATATCTATAATAATTGAAAAAGTCTTTAGCAAAAATATGAATCTCAGAACAGTGAAATAGTTACGTTGGAAAAAACATGAAAATATAGAGCAGCTAAACCTTTATTCATGTACAATATCTTACTGCATGTAAAAGAGTCACTGGAAAAAAATCATATAAATATGAAAAATGTAGCAATCTATAGCAGCAGATTGTTATATAAAAGTTGCTGGATACAACAGAATACACATTTGGGGCTTGGGAGATGGCTCAGTAGAATGAGCACTTCCCTGGCAAGCACAAGGGTCTGAGTTCAATCCCCGGTTCCTAAAAAAAAAAAAGGCAACAGAATACATATTCTTCTCAGATGCATATGAGATGTTCTACAAAATAGATTATATACTAGCACACAGAGCATGCATAAATAAAGGAAAAGGAATTAAAATTATCCCATGCATACTGTCTGACCACAATGCAGTGAAATTGGAAATTATTCACAAGGGAAACCACAGAAACACCATAAACACATGAAATTAAATAACAACCTCCTAAACAATCAGTGGGTGACAGAAGAAATTAAAAAAATATTTACATTCAAATGAAAATGCACATACAACTTACCAAAACCTGAGGGTGCAATGAAAGATGACTTAAGAAGAAAATTTATAACAGTAAATTAGCACATTAGGAAAGGAACAAACCCAAATAAATGATCTTATGTTCCACCTCAAGCTCCAAGAAAAAGAAGAGCAAACCAAATCCCATACCCAAAGAAGGCAGGAAATTATAAAGATTAGAGCAGAAATTAATGCAATGGAGATGAAGAAAACAATACAAAGAATAAATGAATCAAACACTTGGTTCTTTGAAAGAATAAATAAAATTAATAAGCCCCTAGCCAACCTAATCAAAAAAAGGAAAGAAAAAATCTAAATTCATGCAATAAAGAATAAAAAGGATTAAATCACTATAGGCCTTGGAGAAATTGAGAAGATTATTAATACCTGCTTCCAAAATCTTTACTCTTTTCAGACACTAATTCTGCTTTGAGTTCCTTTAAACCTTTCTGCAGTTGCTTATTTACTTCCAATGCTACTAATTCATATATTTGAGCTAAGCTAGTGTACACTGCATTTGTTCTGGTTGGGCATTGTGTTTCTTCCATATGTTTCTGCATTTGATTCTTAAGCTGCTATAAATTCAGAGTTTTCTTTTTTTTTTTTTATTCCAGAAATTCTGCTCTGAGTTCCTCTACATCTTTCTGCTGTTGTTTATTTACTTCCGACGCTATTGATTCATTTATTTCAGCTGGGCTAGTGCCTTCTGTACTTGTTATGGGTGGGCTTGAGGATTGAGATTGCATTTTGCACCTTGTCTTTATCATTTCATATAACACTGACCTCTGGCCTTTGGTGTAGAGCTTTGGTGCAGTTATGTCCTTATCACTTAATGAAATTCGGGTACTGATATACCAAGTTCTAATTCATGCAGTTGTGCCTGGCTTGGGTTTGGCTACTGTGCTCAGTTCCTTACTGTTGTTGCCCTTGGAGGTGGGCCTGCTGTACCCCTCTGGTAAAATGTTCTGTTCCTGGATTAGCTGTGTGGTTTTGACCCTAGTCTCACTGCAGGGACCTTAGCTGCAGGGTTTTACCCCAAGCCTGTATGCTAAGTCTGGGCTGGGTCTGGAGAGGTATGAGAAGCGGGGTCGAGAGAGTGCAGAAGCTCTCCCACACACTCAAGCTCTCCCACACACTCACCCGTGTTGTGTTTTGGTGGGTCTGCACGACTCCCAAGAGCACTGCGGAAGTTCTTACTCAGATGGCGGGCTGTGCTGGGTCTGACTGGGTGGGGGAGGTCAAGAGAACCTGGGGAAAGGCCTCTCTCATGTGGTGGGCTTGAGCTTGGAGCAGCCAGTGGGCACAGGACAGAGCAGAAGCTCTCCTGGGGTTGGTCAGATATGGAGGGCCCAAAGTGCAGCGGAAGTTTTCACTCAGAGGGTAGGCTGTGCTGGATCTGGCGGGCTGTGCTGGGTCTGGCCAGGCAGGGGAGGTCCCAAGAACGTGGGGAAAGGCCTCTCTCACGTGGCAGGCCTGGGCTTGGAGCCTCCAAAATCTTTACTCTTTCAGGAGGGAAAACACAGAGAATATGGACAGTTTCATAGACATATATTGTGGCGGTCAATACACGGTGTCAGTTTGACTGGATCACTTGGTGATTCCACACTCTGGGCTGTGAGGGGGTCTGCCCTAAAATAACAGCACAAAAGGGGGATATACAGGGGTTCAGGAAGAATTCGGCATTCCACTTCCTTTGAGGAACTTCAGTTTTCACAGTCAGCTTGGATTTATCTCCTGGCTTCCAGTGCAGACTCTTCTGCCTTCAGATCAGATCCTTCAGCTTTCCATCACAGATTCTTCAGTCTTCCATTGCAGACCCAATGGCTGACTGTTAGAGACCATTAGAAACCATAAGAGACTGTTAGAGGTGAACACTGCAGTGAGCTTAATACCTTGGGACTGAACCCTTCGGTCAGTGGTATACAAACACTCTTGGCACACTTCCTCATCCAACTCTGTGACAGTGACTACCATCTTGCATTATATCTGTTCCTTGGATTATATCTGTTCCTCTAGTAAAGCACATACTAAAACAGAATATGGTGTCAGGAGTGGGATTAGAGAAACAGAATACAATGATGGAATTTTTAATGGCCTTAAGAGTTCCTGGAATTGGCCTTGAAATTTGATAAGACCTAAAGACACCATGGTCTCTTCTGGTAGTAAGGTGCATATTGATACTCCTTGGCATGAGGTTTTTAAAAATAATATGCCATAGTAACACAATGATCCTGAGAATCTTCAGAAGATTTTTGAATCTAGCAGTTAATTGGAATAATTCTCACCCTGACTAACTATATATACTGACACCTGTGAAATAAGCAACTGCACTGAAGATGGCAATTTGTAATAGTAGGTTCATGCATGGAGTGCCTGTCATTCTGGTCTTCTGAATACGGGCTGCTTGTCATGATATGCCAGTTGCTGCTGTGCTGTCTCTTGAGTACATGATTGTTCAAAAAGAAGGAGGTCATGAATGAAGGCAAGAGACAGGAAAAGAAATGTTGTGAGACTGTCCTGCTTCAAGGTTGTATATGGTTAAATTTTTGGACTTATGTATAAAGATAAGAATTATATAATTCTTTATGGCTATTTTAAAAATATATTCTAATTTTTAAATGTTTTTTCATTGTATTCTGTAGGGACTTAAAGTTCAACATATCAATATTTATT
>NW_004524873.1:1292472-1306432 GCF_000260255.1 Octodon degus
CTACTGGACTCTTTTAGAATATTTTGCTGAGTTAACACACCTATAATATTCAAATGATGGAACTAAACAAAAAAGGGGATACAGATGAATGTCCATTTTGTATCTGTGTGTTCAAAATGGTTAGGGTAGATATATAGTTACAGTCTCTTAATGAACAGAAGGATTTTTTTCTAATAGTGTTTGTAGACAGGATATCATGTCTACATCTTGTACAGCAAATAACCACTAGGAAGAGAGTATGCAATGTGTTAATTATTGAAACTGTCCTACCAATTTGATTTGAAATTGTCTCACTGCTATTTGTTTCTCAATAAAATTATGGAAAAAATATGCCATATAGATCCATTTGATTATCCTAATTCACCACTTGTGAGATATAAGAAGTTTAGAGATTCCATGCAGGAAAGTTTTGAATCTCTTTGGTGGAGTAAGGAATATAATGATGCTGGTTGGTTGGTCTTAGCCTCAGTGGACAAACTTATGAATGAACATAAGGAGCTTGAAGATACAATTTTCTACCTCCAGACTCAGATAAAAAGTTAAAAAATTTTTAAGTGTAACCTGACAGAAAATCTCCTCTCTTTTAGCCACATGGCTGATGTTGCAGAAACCCAAATGCAGTCCCTCAAATTCGATTGGCTGAACTGCAATGTAAAGTAAATGCTCAGCCTCAAAGAGTATCTGAAGTAAAGATGAGGGCACTGATGGAAAAGAATGGGATCCCATGAATTGGAATGGAGATGTGTGGGAGAATCCTGAGGAGGCTGAGGTTGTTGAGTTTTTAGATGGTAATGAGATTAGTTTGCCTGAGGAAGAGATTTCCCCACCCACTGTGACAGAGGAATCACTGCCTTCACCCTCTGCCATGTTAGTGTCTCCTAATACATCTGTAGAAACCATTTCTGCATGGAATGAGCAGAACACTGGTGAGATTCCTCAGGACCCACCCTCACCACCTATTTTTTGCCTCTAGGCTTTGCCTAAGGGTGAAGTATATAATGTGATCCATGAGGAGATCTGTTATTCTCCCAAAGATCTTCTTGAGTTTTCTAACTCTTATAAGCAGAGGCCTAATGAGCAAGCTTGGGAATGGATTTTACAAGTGTGGGATAATGGTGGAAAAAACATACACCTGGATCAGGCTGAGTTTGTTGATAAGGGCCCACTAAATAGGGATTCTAAAGTTAATGTTGTGGTTCATGGAGTAAAGAAAGGTGTTAATAGTCTATTTGGCTGGTTGGCAGAAGTGTGGTTCAAAAGATGGCCTACAGTGAATAAGTTAGAGATGCTTGATATTCCATAGTTTACTATTGATGAAGGGATTCAGAGGCTTAGGGAAATGAGAATGCTGGTGTGGATCTGTCATGTTAAACCTAATCCTCCACATTTGGAAAATCCTGAAATCATACCCTTCACTAACACCTTGAGAAACAGATTTGTGAGGGGAGCACCAGCATCCCTGAAGAGCCCTGTCATTGCTCTTCTTATATGCCAGACCTTATGGTGGGACCACAGTTACTCAAATAGGAAATTTAAGGGCCATGGGCTTCATTGGATCCCAGAATGGCAGAGGTCAAGTGGCAGCACTTAATCACCATGGACAGCAGAAGCAGAACAATGACCACAATAATCTGACACCCACAGACCTACAGCATTGGCTGATTAGCCAGTGTTCCCATAAGTGAGACAGATGGGAAACCTACAAAACTTTTACTAGATTTCTATAAATGAAAGAATTTAGGGGCAAAACAACAGAGACTTACTTCAAATCGTGGTAATAGACAATCCTGGCCACTCAACCAGTTTGCAGATTTGAGCCAATTTACAGACCCAGAACCCCTTGAATGATGGGGAGGTCAGGTCTCCTTGGGGAAGGATCCTAATGTCCCCAGAATTTGTATAACAGTCAGTATTTCTCCTATCCTTTCCCAGAGGGACCTAAGGCCTTTTGCCTGAGTGACTATACATTAGGGAAAGGGGAATGATTAGACATTTAGGGGACTGCTAAACACTGGTTCTGAACTGACACTGATTCCAGGGGATCCAAAACATCATAATGGCCCTCCATGTGCAGGGGCCTATGGAGGGCAGGTGATCAATGGCATTTTAGCAAAGATCCAACTCACAGTGGGTCCAATAGGCCCTCGAATCCATCCTGTAGTCATTTCCCCTGTTCCAGAATGTATAATTGGGACAGATAAACTTAGTACTTGGCAGAATCCTCACATTGGTTCCCTAACCTGTTAAGTGAGGGCTATTATGATTGGAAAGGCCAAATGGAAGCCATTAGAGTTGCCCTGGCCTGATAAAATAGTGAATCAAAAGCAGTACTGCACTCCTGGAGGAATTACAGAGATTAGTGCCACTGCCAAGGACTTGAAAGATGAAGGGGTGGTGGTCCCCACCACATCTCTATTTAGTTCTCCCATTTGGCCTGTGCAGAGGATGGATGGGTCTTGGAGAATGACAGCAGATTATCATAAACTGAACCAGGTGATGACTCCAATTGAAGCTGCAGTACCAGATGTGGTTTCCTTGCTTGAGCAGATTAACACATCCCCTGGTAGTTGATATGCAGCTGTTGATTTGGCAAATGCCTTCTTCTCCATACCTATTCATAAGGATCATCAGAAACAACTTGCTTTCACTTGGAAAGGCCAGAAATATACCTTCATTGTCTTACCATAAGGGTATATTAACTCTCCTGCCCTGTGTCACAACTTAATTCATAGGGACATTGATCACTTTTCTCTCCCTCAAGATATCACACTGGTCCATCATATTGATGATGTTATGCTGTTTGGACCTAGTGAGCAGGAGGTGGCAACCACCTTGGATTTATTAGTACAGCATTTGAGAGCCAGAGGATGGGAAATAAATCCCACAAAAATTCAGTGTCCTTCCACCTCAGTGAAGTTTCTAGAATTCCAGTGGTATGGAGCATGTAGAGATATTCCTTCTAAGGTAAAAGATAAGTTGTTGCATCTGGCTCCCCCTATGACCAAAAAGGAGGCACAGCACCCAGTGGGCTTATTTGGATTTTGGAGATAACATATTCCTTACTTAAGTATCTTACTCTGGCTCATTTACAGAGTGACTCGAAAAGCTGCTAATTTTGAGTGGGGCCCAGAACAGGAAAAAGCCCTGCAACAGGTCCAGGCTGCTCTGCCCCTGGACAGAGCAGATCCAGCAGATCCAATGGTACTTGAAGTATCAGTAGTAGATATGGATGCTGTTTGGAGTCTCTGGCAGGCCCCCATATATGAATTGCAGTGGAAGCCTTTAGGATTTTGGAGCAAGGCTCTGCCATCATCTGTAGACAACTACTCTCCTTTTGAGAAACAGCTCTTCACCTGCTACTGGGCCTTAGTGGAAACTGATCACTTGACTATGGGACACCAGGTCATCATAAGACCTGAGTTGCCTGTCATGGCCTGGGTATTATCTGATCAATCAAGTAATAAGTTTGGACATGCTCAGTAACTGTCCATCATTAAATGAAAGTGGCACATTCATGATAGAGCCAGGACAGGTCCAGAGGGTACAAGTAAATTATATGTGGAGGTTTCCCAGATACCTCTGGCTCCTACACCTGCTGTATTGCCTTCTGTTTTCTAGCATGCACCTATGGCATTGTGGGGTGTACCATATAATCAGCTTTCAGAGGAAGAGAAGACTAGGGCCTAGTTTACAGATGGCTTTGCATGCTATACAGGCACCACCCGCAAGTGGACAGCTGCAGCATTACAACCCCTTTCTGGTGCATCACTAAAGGACAGTGGTGAAGGAAAATCATCATAGTGGGCAGAACTTTGGGCAGTGCACCTAGTAGTACACTTTGCCTGGAGAAAGAAATGGCCAGATGTGCAGCTATATACTGACTCATGGGCTGTAGCCAAAAGTCTGGCTGGATGGTGAGGAGCTTGGAAGGATCATGATTGGACAAGGATATTTGGGAAGAGGAATGTGGATAGACCTCTCCATATGGATAAAGGATGTAAGCATATGTTTCACACGTGAACACTCACCAAAAGGTGACATTAGCAGCAGAGGACTTTAATAATCAAGTGGATAAGATGACCCATTCTGTGGATAGTGGAAAACCTCCTTCCTTGGCCACTGAGTGACCTCGGGGGCAAGGATGGAGGTTATGCATGGGATCAGCAACATGGACTCTCACTCACCAAAGTTGATCTGGCTATAGCCACTGCTTAATGTCCAATATGCCAGCTACAGAGGCCTACACTGAGTCCTCAATATGGCACCATTCCCACAGTGATCAACCTGCAACCTGGTGGCAGGTTGATTATATTGGACCACTTCCATCATGGAAGGGACTGCACTTTGTGCACCCTGGCATAGACGCATATTGTGGATACAGGTTTGCATTTACTTAACATAACACTTCTGACAAAACTACCATCTGTGGACTTTCAGAATGCCTTATCCACCACCATGGAATTCCACACAGTATTGCTTCTGACCAAGAAACACATTTTATAGCCAAAGAAGTGAAGCAATGGGCTCATGCTCATGGCATTCACTGGTCTTACCATGTGTCTCATCATCCAGAAGCAGCTGGATTAGTAGAACAGTGCAATGGTCTTTTGAAGATGCACTTACAGCATCAGATAGGTGGCAATATTTTACAGGGCTGGGGTAATGCACCTCAACAGGTGGTATATGCTTTGAATCAATGCTCTTTGTATGGCACTGTGTCTCCCATAGCCAGGAATCATGGGTCCAGGAATCAAGGGGTGGGAATAGGAATGGTACCACTCACCATTATCCCTAGGGATCCACTAGCAAAATTTTTGCTTCCTGTTCCTACAACCTTATGTTTTCTGGACTAGAAGTCCTAGTCCCAGAGGGGGAAAGGCTTGTTTCAGGAAGCACAGCAATGATACCATTGAACTGGAAGCTAAGATTTTTCCCTGGTCACTTTGGTCTCCTCATGCCTCTGAGGAAACAGGCTAAAAAAAGGAATCACAGTGTTGTCAGGGGTGATTAAACCAGACTATTAAAGGGGAAACTGGATGGCTACTCCACAATGGAGGAAAGCAAGACTATACATGGAGTACAGGAGATCCCTTGGGACACCTCTTAGTATTGCCATACCCTGTTATTAAGGTGAATGGGAAGCTACAACAACCTAATACAGCCTTCCACTTCCTCAGACGAACTTCAGTCTTTGCAGTCAGCTTGGACTTATCTTCTGGCTTCCAGTGCAGATTCTTCAGTCTCCACATCAGATCTTTCAGCTTTCTATCACAGATTCTTCAGTCTTCTATTTCAGACCCAAAGTTTAAGGTTATAGACCATTAGAGACCATTAGAAACCATTAGAGACTGCTAGAGATGGAATACTGCAGTGAGCTTAAAACCTTGGGACTGGATCCTTCAGTTGGTGGTGTGCAGATGCTCTCAGCACACTTCCTCATCCAACTCTGTGACTGGTACATCTTCTGTTATATCTGTTCCTTGTACTATATCTGTTCCCCTAGAAAAACATATATGAAATGCCAAAGCTGGGGCAAGAAGACATACAAACTCTGAATAACCCAACAATAAGAAATGAAATTGCAAGTGTAATAAAAAAAAAAACCTACCAATAAAGAAGAGCCCAGGTACTGATGGATTTGTAGTAGAATTCTACAAGAAATTTATTTTTTTCCATAATTTTATTGAAAAACAAATAGCAATGAGACAGTTTCAAACCAAATTGGTAGGACAGTTTCAATTAACACATTGCATACATTCTTCCTAGTGGTTAACTGCTGTACAAGATGCAGACTTGATATCCTATTTACAAACACCATTAGAACAAATCCCTCTATCTATTAAGAGAATGTAACTATATATCTATCCTAACCACTTTGAATACACAGATACAAAATGGACATTCATCTGTATCCCCTTTTTTTTGTTAAGTTCCATCATTTAAATATTATAGGTGTGTAAACTCATCAAAATATTCTAAAAGAGTTCAGAGGTCCATAATAGTATTGGGTCTTCCATTTCACTGGCAATGTCAGAAATTGTTGACCTGAGTCCCCTACAGCTCAACATAACACAATGGCTTTACTTCTTATACTTCGTTTTTATACTTTTCTGCTAGATGGTTAAGACCAAGGTAAAGCAGGACCTATGTAACAAGAGTTTAGCTTTTGGAACTGATAAGGTCAGTGAAATTCCCTCAGGATTTATCCTGAGATCTTGTTCCTCAGATTGTAGAAGCTTTGTCAATGTCAACCATGTGGATGAGTCACAGCCATTGCTTGGCCAGTGTGCTCCCTGTGAAATCCTAAGAGAATGTTTTCTCTCCATGTGACTCTCCTTAGGCACACTCTACATCATCGTGCAAGAAATTTAGAGAAAATTTAATACCAATGTCTCTCCAACTCTTCAATGAAATAATTGAAAGGGATGAAATTTTCCCAAACTCATTCCTGGAAGCAAGTATACTCTGATTACAAAACCAGAGAAAGATCCAGCTAAAAAAGAGAACTGCAGGCCTATCTCTATAATGGCCACAGGTGCAAAAGAGTCAATAAAATACTAGCAAACAGAATGCAGAAAATCATCAAGAAGATTATATTAATCATGACCAAAGGGGATTGATTCTAAGAATGCAGGGATGGTTCAACATATGCAAATCCATAAATGTAATACACCACATCAATAGAACCAAGACCAAAAACCACATAATCATCTCAATAGATGCAGAAAAAGCTTTTGACAATCTCCAACACTAATTCATGATAAAAACCCTGCAGAGAATTGGAATAGATTATCTATATCTCAACTTTATAAAAGCCATCTATGAGAAACCAACAACCAACATCATCCTAAATAGGCAAAAACTGAAAGCTTTCACCTTAAAATCAGAAACAACACAAGGATATCCACTGTCTCCACTCCTATTCAATATAGTTCTTTTTTAAAAAATTAAGTAAATCTTATTTTAAAGAAATTTCATGTGATTTAATTAGGGTCACTTTAATGAGGCTGTCTTCAGAGTAGGCCTTTTTGAAAGAATTGAAGCTTAATCCAGCCATCCCATCTACCATTTATGGTAGATGGATCTGCCTCAGTCTGACACCCTAAATTAAGAAAAAAAGAATCACTGTATAGAATATTCTGTGCTAAAATGAATAAACATAAGACATAAAATAATGTATCAATAGAAATACCAGGTTTAACATGCACAAAGACATGAAAACCAACGATGCCAGATACTGAATTTCTATGGCACTGTCTTTTGAACACACCATCAGGAATAACTGTTGAGTGCAGATACCATACAGTGCAAGTCAATATAGTTCTGGAAACATTAGCCAGAACAATTAGACAAGAGAGAGAAACAAAAGGAGTAAGAATTGGAAAAGTAGTAAAATTATCATTATTTGCGGATGACGTGATACTCTACATAGAGGAATCCAAACACTCTACCAAGAATCTTGTACAGATCCAGCCAGACGGCTTAGTGGATTAAAGCACCTCCTTAGGCAGACACAAGGCTGGGGGTTCGATCCCCAGCATGCTGTTCTGGCCCTGCCCCTGAGTCATGTTGAGACAGCGATTGAGACTGGGCATGATGGTGCATGCCTGCAATCCTAGCACTTGGGAAGCTGAAAACAGGAGGATCACTATGAGTCTGAGCAGTGTAATGAGACCCTGTAGACCCTGTAGACCCAATATTATTATTTTTTTTAAATAGAATCTTGTAGTGTTAATCATCAAATTCAGCAATGTAGCAGGATACAAAGTCAACATCCAAAAATCAGTAGTAATTTTGTACACCAAAAATGAATACAGTATTGTAACATCACATAACTCAGTAGTGTCACAAATTTTCTGATCAAGGAGATTATGGGGCCAAAGAGGAAAGTGATCGATGATGTAGAGTGTGCTTAAGGAAAGTCACATGGAGAGAAAACATTCTCTCAGGATTTCACAGGGAGCACATTGGCCAAGCAATGGACATGACTTATCCACATGGCTGACACTGACAAAGGTTCTACAATCTGAGGTACAGGGTCTCAGGATAAATTCTGAGGGGATTTCACTGACCTTATCAGTTCCTAAAGCTACAACTCTTGTTGCATAGGTCTTGCTTTACCTTGGTCTTAACCATCCAGCAGAAAAGTATAAAAACGAAGTATAAGAAGTAAAGCCATGTTGTTAATGTTGAGCTGTAGGAGACTCAGGTCAATAATTTCTGACACTGCCAATCAAGAGGGATACCCAATACTATTATGGATTACTAGACTCTTTTAGAATATTCTGCTCAGTTAACACAACTATAATATTCAAATGACGGAACTAAACAAAAAAGGGGATACAGATGAATGTCCATTTTGTATCTGTGTATTCAAAATGGCTAGGATAGATATATAGTTACATTCTCTTAATGAATAGAGGAATTTGTTGTAATAGTGTTTGTAAATAAAATATAATGTCTGCATCTTGTACAGCAAATAACCACTAGGAAGAGAGTATGCAATGTGTTAATTACTGAAACTGTCCTACCAATTGGATTTGAAACTGTCTCATTGCTATTTGTCTTTCAATAAAATTATGGGGAAAAAATGAATGCACTGAGAGCAAAATTAGGGAAACCACATCTTTCACAGTAGCATCCAAAAAAAAAGAAATACTTACAAATCAATCTCACAAAGGGTGTAAAAGATTTATACAGTGAAAATTATGGTACTCTGAGAAAAGATATTGAAGAGGATTTGAGAAAATGGAAAAACATTCCATGTTTCTGGATAGAAGAATGAACATTGTGAAAATGGCCATACTCCCATAATTGTTATACAGATTTAATGAAATGCTCATCAAAATACCATTAGTATACCTCACAGTGCTAGAGAAAACTTTCTTCAAATTCATTTGGAACTAGCAATCCTGGGAAACAAAGGCAAGAGGTATCACAATTTCTTACCTGAAATTATACTATAAATCTACTGTGATGAAATCATCATGACACTGGGATGGAGACAGACCTGAGAATTAATGAAACAGATTAGAAGATGCACACACAACTGCAATCACACTCAACCACCTTATCTTTGACAAAGGGGCAAATATATTCATTGGAAGAAAGACAGCCTCTTTAATAAATGGTGCTAGAAAAATTGCCTTTTCAAATGCCAAAGGCTAAAACTAGACCCAAGCCTAACACTATGCACAAAGCTAAAGCCAAAATGGATCGAATATTTAAATGTTAAAACAAAAACACTAAATTTTCTAGAGGAAAGTGTAGATAGAAATCTTAAAGACATAGGTGTAGGTAGACGGTTCATGAACAAAAGCCAAACTGAATGGAAAATACTTCAAAGAATCAACAACTGAGATCTCATCTTTTTTTTTTTTTTAAAGTTTCTGCACTTCAAAGCAAATCTCAAACAGGGTAAAAAGAAAGCCCACAAAATGTGAAAAAATTATAACCAACTGTCCTTCTGATAAAGGTCTTATATCTACAACATATAAAGAATTTCAAAAAATCAGCCCCCACAAATTCAAAGACCCAATCCAAAAATGGGCATCTGAGATGAATATATACTTTTCAGATGAAGAAATATAAATGTCAAGTAAACATATGAAAAAATGTTTTAACATCATTGATCATTTGAGAAATGCAAATTAAAATTACTCTGAGATTCCATCTCACCCCAGAAAGAATGGCTAACATGAAGAAGTCAGCCAATAACAAATGCTGGATGGGCTATGGGGAAAAAGAAACCCTTCACTGTTGTTGGGAGTGCAGACTGTACAATCACTATGGAAATCAGTGTGGAGATTTCTTCAAAAGCTAGCATTGAAGATCCCATTCAGGCCAGCTATTCTCCTCATGGGTATTTTTCTAGAAGAACTGAAAACATCATACCATAGTGGTACATGTGCACCCATGTTTATAGAAGTGCAATTTGTCATAGCTAAATCCTGGAAACAACCCAGATGCCCATTATGAGGATTGGATAAAGAAGATGTGGTATTTTTACACAGTGCAGTATCATCCAGCTATAAAATAGAATAAATTTGAGACTTTTGTCAGTAAATGGATGCAACTAGAGACCATGCTCTTATATGAAATAAATTAGACCCATATGTATGAACAACATATTGTCTACTTAATTGTTAGAACCTGAAAGAGAAAATGGAATCTGAAAGGTACAATAGATATTGAAAAAAGGAAATGAACTTATTCAAAAGTAAAGAGTTACTGAGTTGAAAAGAACAGAAGAGGGAGTTGTGAAAAGAAATATATCTGTGTATGTAAGCAGGATGGTTTGGACAACTGTATTGTGAGTTTCTCCTGGTCTATGGAAAGGAGCAAATGATATTTAATTTGTTTTTTCTCCTTTTTTGAATTTGTCCTTTTCCTGTTCTTAATGCTTATTTATTTCTTCCTTTCTTCTTCTAATTTTGCATGTATATATCTGGTAATATGAATAACTACTTGAAAGACAACATTGTGCATTACAACAAATACTGAGAAATTCATATTAGTTCATTGAGTGAAATTTTGTATTGCTTATAATTTTTCAATTTTAATTCTATTCTGTACTCTCTCTAAAATACATAAAAGGGCCAGCAAGATAACTCAGAGGTCTGAAGCACCTGCTTAGGCGAGCTTAGACAAATGCGCAGGGACCAAAGTTAGATCCCAGCACCATATGTCATGCTAATCCTGGCCCTAAGGTGGGCTGAGCTGGCCACAAAATAAATAAATAAATAAAATATACAAAAACATTTTTTAAGTTGCTAGATATTTTTAGTTGATGAGTAGAAAGCAATAATCCTCACAAACACCAAAATTTAGTATAGATAACTCATCTTTGAAAAGACAAAAAATTGATGATAAATCTATGTTTGCTCACATCACCTGTTTTTAAAACAGGATCAAAAACAATTCTGGTATAGACCATTGTATTAGGAGAGCAAGACTATTTTATGGCAGCTTAAAATTTATTTTTTTTCCAGAGAAAAAACAATGTTTTTTTGAAATAATTATTTGAGATTATGTATAAATTTTATTTTTTAGTAAGTTAAAGTAAATGGTTTTTAATGTATAAAACTGTTGCATATTGAACAACAAATTAAACTATCTAGAGTACTTTTATTTTATCTTTTTTTTAGGACAAGGTCTACAGGGTCTCACTATACAGATTGGATTTATAGTGATTCTCCTATTTTTAACCTCCCAAGTGCTGGGATTACAGGCATACACCACCACACCCAGTCTCATTTGCTGTCTCAGTGTGCCCCAGAGACAGAGCTGGCACAGCACGCTGGAGATTGAACCCTGGCCACTGCACTCTGCCTAAGCAAGCACTTTAGTCTGCTTAGCTATCTGGCCAGCCCTTAGACTTTATCTTTATTTATTTATTTATTTATTTATTTATTTATTTTCAGAAATGGGGATTGAACTCAGGACCCTGTGTATGGAACGCAAGTGTTTATTCTACTGAGCTATCCTCCCCAGCCCCCACAGACTACTTTATTTTTAAAAAGCAAAAATGTAGAAATCATTCTGTGTGTGTGTGTGTGTGTGTGTGTGTGTGTGTGTGGTACTAGGGATCAAACTCAGGACCCAGGCAGGCACTTATGCTGTTGAATTATCTCCCTGGCCCAATAAATCATTACTTTCCTTTTCTTTCTTTTTTTCTGGATTTGGTACAGGGTCTCACTACACAACTGACTCATAGTGATCCTCCTGTTTTCAGCCTCCCAGAGATGGGATTACAGGGGTGCACCATGACATACAGTCTCAGTGGTCACTCAGTGTGTCTGAAAGCAGAGCAGACAGGGCATGTGATGCTGGGGATTGAACCCTGGATCCTATGTTTGCCTAAGCAGGTGCTTAGTCCACTGAGCTATCTCGCAGGCCCTCTGAAATCATTCTTAACTTGAGGGCCATATGAAAAATAGGCAGCAAGATGGATTTAGCTTACAGGATAACTCCTGGATAGGCTCATTTTAAAAGGAACAGCTAATCCATAGACTCTTGTATTAATTACTAAGGAACCTCCTCTATTTAGCAAACTTGACCAAAATGGAAAAATATGAAGTCTTTTTCACTTTTGTATCTTATACTTCAGTAACACAAGATATCTTGCAGGGGGCCATTACAAAATGGGAGAACTTGCAAAACAATCTCTGTTATAACTTGACTTCTCATAGCGTGGTAGCTTCAGGTAGTCAGACCTTTTATGTGACTTAGTGCTCTAAGTATGAGTATGTGAGAAAGAAACTGCAGTGACCCAGACTTTGGTATCCCACAATATCATTTCTATTATACTTATTGGTTAAAGCAATAATATTAATCTATAATGATAGAAATCAAATTGATGGTTAGCCAAAAAGCAGATGAGTTGAAGAAAGGATGGGTTGCAAAGCGCAGCGAGGGACATCCTGACAAGTAGGAAAATGTTCCCTGTCTTGACTATAGAGACATCTTCAGCACTCTACATATGTCTAAATTGATGAAATTAAGAACTTTATTTTGAGACAGGGTCTCATCATGTAGTTTAGGCCAGCCTTGAACTCACTATGTATCCAAGGCTGGCTTTGAACTCATGACCATTCTCCTGCCTCAGTCTCCCAGTCCTGAGATTACAGTCATGTGCCACCATGCCCTGCATGAATTTTAAATATATGTAGTTTATTACACTGAAATTATGCTTCTCAGTCAAATTAAAAGATCTACCTCGGCATGCAACAAAACTCAGTATCCTTTATGATAAAGACTGGCACAAATTAAATATAGAATTATACATGTGTGTAATAATAGTTATATGTGGAAGCCTGCACTAAACATTATACTGAAAGCCCTGTGTCTCAGACATGGAAAAAGACAAGGATTTCCTCTCTTCCTACTTTACCTAAATAGTACTAGAAATTTTACCCAGACCAGGTAAGCAAGAAAGAGAAATAAAAAGCATAGGAATGCTGAGAGGAAGTCACATTATAGCTGTTTGTGGATAACATGTTTCTACATATAGACTCTATGCAGATTCGAAGTAGGAACTTTATGATTCTATGTAAAAATACCACCAAAAAGCTATCAGAACGACAACCAAATTTAGTAAATTTGTAGGATATAAAATCATCATACAAAAGTCAGTAGCAAGATAAGGAGATAGCTTAGCAGTCTAAGCACCTGCCTGGCAAGCCCAAGGACCTGGGTTTGATCCTCAGTACCACATGCCATGTCGGTCCTATGCTGTTCCAGCCATCAAAACCACACATAGTGTGTCATGCCTGTAATCCTAGCATGGGGATGTTGAGACAAGAGGATCACTATGAGTCTGAGCTGTGTGGTGAGATCCTGTACCGAATAAATAAATAAAGATTTTAAAAAAGATTTTTAAAGTCAATAGCATTTTATATGTGATCAAAGTACTTGTTGAGAAAGAAATAATGAAAATATCATTCATAAGAGCTGCAAAACAAAACAAAAAAAACAATAAAACCTAGGAATAAAATAATTGAAAGAATCGAATTATGACACATGATTAAAGAAACTTAAGGGACAAAAAAGGAAAGACTTCCCATGTGAATTTATCAAAAGAATTAATACTGCTAGAATATCCACACTAACATGATTTGTAGACTCATTACAAAATCTACTAATATACCAATGATATCCTACACAGAATTAATAAAGAACTAAATTTATATGGAAGCACAAAAGACCTTAATAGTCAAAGAAATCTTGAATAAAAAGAATAAAGGTGGGAGCATCACAACAACCAATTTCAAAAAATGTTTCAAAACAGACAATATGGTAGTATAACAGCAGAATGACAAAGAACAAAGATAAGTGCCCACAAAACAGATGACTGCATAGGAACAAGGACGCTTTATTGCAAGCTCTTGATGGACACCTTGGCCTTAGGTAAGGACTTCCAAATTGTGGGTACTGGCCCAAACTTTACTTTCAGGATATA
>NW_004524873.1:1306532-1339470 GCF_000260255.1 Octodon degus
TGGTATCTGTAGCAACCGCATTTCCACACTCACAGGAATGTTGCAGAATTGCCACACAATTGCTACAAAGTTTAATTTCTTACATTCTCCAGGCACTGTAGGCCACCTGCGGGCCACAGGATATTGTGGTTTGATGTTTACCCTACTTCCAAAGCTGCTCTGTGTGTTCCTTTTTTTATGGCCTTGTTTTCCTCAGTAGGTTTTATGGTTAACTACAGGGCAGAGGGTCAGGGAGTTTTCAATTAATTTACAATTTAAGTGAACGTAAGTGATTTGTGTTAAAATGGAGTCACAGAAAGAAAATGGAGTCTCTCTTGCCCTATCAGTAGTGGTATGAAAACAGATACATAGGCCAGTGGAACAGAACAGAGACTGCAGAAATAAGCCTACAAAGTTATCTACAGCCAACTGATTCCCAATAAAGGCATCAAAATGTATATTAGAGAAAGGACTGCCACTTCAATAAATGGTCCTGGGAAAACTGAAAAGCCATATGAAGAAGACTGAAACTTGATCCCTATCTTTTGCCCTGTATAAAAATTAACTCAAAATGTGTCTTCATCTACCTTACTAACTACATCTGGCATGATGTGACTTCTGGCTTTTCCCCAAAGTAAAAATGACCCAGAAAGCTAAACATTTTGAATAAATTCAAGACATCTGGACAGCTGTGACAGTAACCAAAGACATTCTCTTTTTTTTGGTGGAACTGGGGATTGAACTCAGGCCCTTGCGCTTGCCAGGAAAGTGCTTATTCTACTGAGCTATCTCCCTGGCCCATCAAAGACATTCTTGAAAGCGATTTCCAGAACTGCTTCAAAAAGTGGCAGGATGGAATGGGATAAGTGTGTTCAAACAACAGAGAGTATTTGGAGGGTTGGAGGGAGATGGCAATGGATCTTTTGTGGAATAATTTTTTAAATTTTATTTATTTATTATATATATTATTTTTTAAGACTACAACATAGTAGTAAGAAAAACAGTAACAGAAATAATGCAAAATTTCACTAAACAGCTGCCACAGCTTGCTCACACCCTGGAATCTGCCCCCTCCTGGAGTCATGATGGCATCTGCCAATCGGGTCATCCAGGCAGTCAAGACACATACATGATTAATAAGGTTCCCTGAGAGAAGAGAAAATCCTAAACCCAGTGTATCAGAAGCTTTGAGATCTACAGGAATCCCATCTCACTTGTTGTATGTTATGAGCCGGTGCTGAAAGAAACGTTGAGAAGACCGGATGAATATAGCTTCAGAGGTGTCACTGAGATTAGTCTCTCTTGAAGTGAGCCCAGAGCTACAGAAGCATCTCACATTTATTGAGGGCTAAAGGCAGGCTAAGGAATGTGCATAATTACTTTGGTGAACACAAACTATTCTCTCAATTGACTTGAGCATTTACCTAACTCTAAGTTCACACGCTCGCCATTAATATCCCAAGCAACGGAGGAGACAGCAAACAGGGTGCCAGCAGGAGAAGCTGCTACCTGCAGCCTTAAATCTCAGCTTTCCGGAATTTACAAGTGAGACCACAGCTCTCCTCGGGCTCTGTTTATTGCTCCCTGCTCCCTCGGGACATTAGACTTTTGTCTCATCTCCATACTTCTATATTATTCTTCTGGAATTTCACAGCATTCTACAGGATGTAAATCATGGACTTGCTGGTGCATCTAGGTCCAAGGGACACTGCAGAAATAATAAAAACGCTACCTCAGAAGGACAGAAAGAAACTGGTATCTCAAGAGGAAATGGAGTTTATCCAACAAGGAGGTCCAGAATGATGATTGTGGCTGCTGTTTATCATCAAACAGAAGAATTATCTTTATAATGAAGGACTTCCAAAATGACATAGCAAAAGTTGTATATTAAATAATCTCAATAAGTATTCTACAAAAAGAAAAAAGAGAAATATAGAAAATTTAGATGGATACATGGATATTCTAATTTATGTATCTTGGTCAGCTTCTCTACCTACTTGTTTATATACCTAATACTTATTAATGTATACATTTGGAAAAAAAATTCACTAGACAAAGTAATAGGAATTCAACAATGGTTGCTGTATTGCATGATGTTATCTTCAAATTAGTTGTTTAGGCTATTAGATATAGTCGTTCAAAATTGGTTTAAAACAAACCAAACAAAAAATACCAAAAAAGTTATAAGAAATTAAAAAGAAATAAAATAAGAATAATAAGAAAAAATTTAAGCATTGTTCCTTTCAAAAGACCAGCAGTAATTAGCAGTAAAATTATCCAAATTATCTGCATATATAGTAGAATAAATTTTTTAATTAAAAAAATGGACCAAAAACTTAAATGTAAGATCTGAAAATCTAAAACTACTAGGGAAAAAACCCAAAAGAAACACTTCAAGAAACTGTCCTACCAATTTGATTTGAAACTGTCTCATTGCTATTTGTTTATCAATAAAATTATGGGGAAAAAAAAAGAAAAAAAGAAACACTTCAAGACATATAACCAGAGATAGCTAAGTGGACTAAGCACCTGCTTAAGCAAGTGCAGGGAATAGGGTTTGATCCCCAGCACCACAAGCCACCCAGCCCTTTCGCCAGGCACACTGACAGTGACCAAGTCTGGGCGTGGTGTCACACAACTGTAATCCCAGGGCTGGGGAGGCTGAAAACAGGAGGATCCCTACCAGTCCAAGTTGCATAGTGATACCCTGTACTAAATACATTAAAAAAAGACATATAGTCAATGATTTCTTTGTTTATGACCATAAAAGTACAGACAACAAAACTAAAATAGACAAATTGGATTAGATTATACTAAGAGAAACTACACAGCAAGGGAAACCATCAATAAAGTAAAAAGACAACCTATAGCATGATGGAAAATAATTTACAAGGTATCCATCTGACCAGGGACTCAGCACCTTTATATATGAATGGATATATAAGGAATTCCAGGATATATAAAGAATTCCAGAAACTTAGCAAAATCTAATTAAAAATGAGCAAATGATCTGAACAGACATTTTTCAAAAGAAGAAATATAAATAGAAAATATATAATATTAAAAATTCTAAATATCATTAGTCATCAGGAAAATTTAAATCAAAACCAGTAGGCTATATCATCTTATTCCAGTCAGAATGCTCATTTTCAAAAAAGACAACAAGAAATGCTTGTGAGGACATAGGAAAATGAAACTCATACATTTTAGTGGGAGTATAAATTAAAATGCTATTATGGAAACTATTAAGGTTCTTTAAAAACTAAAAATAGATCTAATATATGATTCAACAATCCTACCTTAAGTATTATATTCAAAAGAAATGAAATCATTGTACCAAGGAGATACATACATTCCTGTGTTTATTTAAGCACCACTTACAATAGGTAAGGTAGGAAATCAACCTAGCTAGCAATTGACAGATTAATGGATTAAAAAATGCAGGATATATACACAATACAACATTATTCAGCCATTCAGAATAAAATCTTGTCATTTTCTGCAAGATTTATGAAGCTGGAAGACATTATGTTAAGTGAAATAAGGCAGACACAGAAAGACAAATAATACAGGATTTTTCCAAATGTACAATTGTGATTACTAGGGGAACAAAGGTAGGTGAGCAACAGAAAATAGGGATGTTAGATAAGGAGTACCAAAACACAGAAGAAACAAGTTCTAACGCGCCATACTGCAGTAGGTTGATGAAAGTTCAGGAGAGCCTATTATCTATTTAATGAAGAACTAGAATAGAGGAGCTCAAAGTCTGCAGACATAAGGAAATGATAAGAGGGAAATGTTAAGTGTACTGACTTGATCAGTGCGTGCTGTGTGCATGTGTTGAAATGTCACACTGTACTCTATTAATATACACAATGATTTCATGTTAATCAAAATTTTAAAACAAAATTTAAAGAACTAGTACATTTCAAACTATCCTTAAAAGAATTAGTATACAATAAATTTTTTTTTTAAAGAAAAATACGATTGATCTCTACAGAGAGCCTAGAAACTGCTATGCCCTGTCCATTTTTTCTCCTAAATGTGCTAATCAGGTAAGCACTCCCCTTAGAGGTGAAGGAGAAGTAGAGAGAAGGCCCTAAAGTATTAGGAAGAATTATTATTTTAGCCAAGGTCCTATGTGGAAACATGAAACTAGACTAAAGAGGATACTCCTCAGAATGGCTCATTTAGAATACAATATTTTCCCTTAATACTTTGATACCTAAAATTTTAGAGAAAGATGTTGTGGCAACTATCTTTATTATAAGTGTTCTCATTTAATTAACACAGACTTACTCTTTAATTTGCATCTTGATGGTATGCTTCCTCAAATTTTTATTGAAGTGCAAAAACTAAGTAAATAAAAAAGATAGAAGACCTCCTCATGAGCTTATTTGCATTCCTTTGTTTTCTACTCTTTTCTAATTAAGGAACTAGAGACTGCCTTCAAAGCACTCCCCAGTGGACTCTGTTCTCTATGGGTAGCCTCATGAGATGATTGAGAAAGTATCAAGGTTCTATTCAAGCATGCTTTGCCAACACTGCGCTTTTTTTCATTTTATTTAAGTTTGTTGGTAATATTTAGGTATACATAATGACCACTTTCATTATAGGGAATTTGTATCTCTACATGATATATCTTGATGCCTCTGTTTTTCCCATTCCCATCCTCTCTTTTCAAACTCCCTTCCCCTCCATGTTCACAAAATTTGGGTTTCATTTTATCCTTCTTTCTCCGTTTTGTTTCCCTTCCTTCCTTTCCCCTTTTTCCCCCTATTTCCTTTTTCCTTCTGAACAGCTTATTCCTATTTTATAATATTTATTTTACATTTATGTTCTTATTTACATTTTTAGTTTCTCACACAAGAGAAATAATGAGATACACATGTGTGACCAATTTATTTCACTTTTGATTATGGTCTCAAGGTCCATCTATTTATTAATAAATATCTGTTTTATCATTATGAAGTAATGCTTCATTAAAAAAAAAAACACATCTTTTTATCCATTCATTGGCTGATCGGCATTTGGGTTGCTTCCAAGATTTAGCTATTACAAGCTGTGCTGCTATATACAGGGGGGCACATTATTGCTGTGATTAGTGTTTTTAATTCTGAGAAGATAACCAGAGAATAGCTGGGTCAAATGGGACTGCTAATGCTAGTTTTTCAAAAGAATATCCACAGTAGTTGCATCAGCATACACTCTCACCAACAATGAAGTGTTCCTTTCTCCTATAGCCCATCCAACATTTGAGATCTCATCTTATCAAAAAGCTTGGGGGCCAGGGAGATGGCTCAGTAGAATAAGTGCCTTCCTGGCAAATGCAAGGGTCTGAGTTCAATCCCCAGTTCCACCAAAAAAAAAAAAGCTTTTGCACAGCAAAAGAAACTACCCACAGAGTGCAAAAGCCAACCCCCAGAGTGGGAAAAAATGTATTCCAATTGTTCTTCGGACAAAGGACTAATATCCAGAACACATAAAGAACTGAAAAAAAACCAGATCATCCAAATTCAAAGACCTGATCCAAAAATGGACATCTAGGATGAATACACATGTTTCTCAGATGAAGAAGTACAAAAGGAAAATACATATATGAAAAATGTTCAGCATCACTGGTCATTTGAGAAATGCAAATTAAAACAACACTGAGATTCCACCTCACCCCAGAATAAAAGGCTATTATCAAGAAAACATGTACTCACAAGTGCTGGTGGGACTGTGAAGGACAAGGAACACTGGACTTTACCCCACACAATACAATGCATAAGTACTTTACTGATAGCATTAATTTTATATCTGAAATATTTTTGTTGTTTTTAAATCAAAATGCTTCTTCTCAGAATTTACTGTCACTTAGGTCATGATTTCCAATGTCATTTTTTCCCCTTCCAATGGTGTTTTTATTTTACTGTGTTAAGAAAAAAACACAACAAAATATTGCCATGTTAACTGCTTTCAAGTGTACAGTTCAGAAGTGTTCACACTGCTGACAAGCAAATCTCCAGAACTTTTCCATCATGCAAATCTGAAGCTCTACACACAAACAGATAAACTCCTGTTTCCTTTTCTCCAAGTCCTCATAATCAACTATTCTACTGTATGGTTCAATGAAGTAACTACTTTAGATACCTCATTTAAGCAAAATCATATAGTATTTGTCTTTTTGTGACTGATTATTTAGTGTAATTTTCCTCAAGTTCTATCCATGTGGTAGCATGTGACAGGATTTTCTTTCTGTTTAAGGTCTAGCGTGATTCTTACTGTGCTAGCTTCTGGTTAACGCCTACACTGGCTCACCGTGGATAACATTATATCTGTAATTGGTTATTGCCCTTCTCATATTAGTATTTTTAAATTTCACTACTTTTTTTCCTTTGGAAATGTAAATGAAAACATCTTGAACATTAATACTAATATTTTGCAGATTTTAAAAAATAATTTTAAGGTATTATTTAATGAATTCACTAGTATGGTTAAACTCAAAATTGAGTTCATTGAAATCAATTCTTTTATTAAGAGATAGAAATAGTATGGCAATGGCTTTCATTTCTTGATACTGCATGAGGCCTGATTCATTAAGAATATTTAACCAACCAATGCCTTACAAATATTTTTATCTTTAACTCTCCAGGTACTATAAATTATTCACATTTCATGTACGAAAATGCTGTTTAAATTTTACTTCAAACACTGATGACAATGTACAAGTAAAAGCACAGTTACTATTAAGAACAATGATCAAAAAGGCATTCAGTCATTCAACTACTTTTTGAGAACAAACATATGCCACACATCCAAAAACAGATATAAATTGAATCTATCTTAAAGAATTCCAAGTTTGGTAGAAGGACCAAACAAGTCAACAGTAATTTCAAGACAATGTGATAAGTATTGTGATAGAAGTAAACAAAAGTTGCCATGGAAGAACACAAGAGTAGTAAGTTTCTTAGCCTCTCAAGTGGAGAAAGGTCAGAGAAGTGACACGTGATCACACAGAGGCACTTGATTGAAGTCTTTAAAAAAGGAGTTTGCTAACTGCATGAAGAAAGTAGAAAGTATTCGAGGCAGAGATGATTAAAGTAGCCTTTCAAGTAGACTGTATCAGGAAGAAAAATGAAAAAAAATTAAAGATTTGCTTATAACTACAAGTCATAAGATAGTCATCTAATACATGGATTATCTTTGCATTTCTGTAATAAAATCTAGCTGGTGATCATATATTCAACTTTACAACACTATTATGTTGTTTGCTAATATTTCGTTTAGGATCTTTGCATTTATTTTTGTTATTATGATTGGCCTATATTGGTTTGCTCTATTGCTCATTCATTTGGTGTCATGATTATGTTAGCCTTAGGGAATGAGTCACATTTTCCATCTTTTTTAAAGTTCTGTAAATAACATTATCACTAACAATTCTCATAGAATATATATTTAAAACTATCTTGGCCTGGTGTCTTCAGAAAAATTCACATTTCTTCTATATTGTTGGTCAGATTAGGTTTTCTAACATTTCTAGTGAATTTATAATTTATATTTTAGACAGCATATTTAATAAAAATCATTTTATTGATAGGTTTAACATTGAATATTCTTGTAATTTTATATTTTCCCTTTAAATATTTACATTCTGTTAATTCCATCATTTTGGGCAGCTTCATCAGTTTTATGAGGATTGTTTCTTCAGTATTTTCAATGGATCAAATTTTATTTCACTGATCTTACTTTAACTTTCAACATATCAGACACTCATTTTTTGTTTCATCATTCAGTTCAAAATAACATAAAATTCTTAACTACCAATGGAAAATGGCAGTAATTTACAAAAATAAGGAATCCACTAGAGTCTGAAATCTCAAAGTATAATGTTTACTGAGACTATACTCCATGATCCAAATTAATATAATGACAACCAGTAAGAATAGGAAAAAATTTCATTTATTAAAGCAACATTTAAAAAAAAACCCTTAAAAAATCATATGAAGCATGAAATGAATATAGAACTCATACATGTATGATAGATAGCATTTGCATGGTACTTTCTATGTACTAGAGACTGTATTAAAAACTTTACATAAATTAATTCATTTAGTTATCACCATAGCTTGAGCAGGCACTTTTATTATCATCTGTCATATTATAGGACATGAACATAAAAAGTCAAGGAACAAGGTCACAAAGTTAATAAATGACAAAGATGAGTTTCGAACCAATGTAGTTTGATTTTAGCACATGTGCTCCAAAGCATGTGTGGTGTGTGTGTGTGTGTGTGTGTGAGTGCACACACACACACATATGCATACAGAGAAAATTGTAAAACTGTGAGAAACGAGAGAAGACTTGAACAGAAATCATATAGTGTTCTCTGATTTTGCAAACTTTCTACATTAAACTGTGTCAATTATCCATACTAATTTACAAATTTTCTTTCTTTCTTTTTTTTTTTTTTGCAGAACCGGGGATTGATCTCAGGCCTTGCACTTGCCAGGGAAGCACTTATTCCACTGAGCCATCTCCCCAGCCCCTACAAATTTTATTTCATCTCAATCAGAGTCCTAGGAAAATAAGTACGGGGTCTTGACAAAATGTTTCTTATGTTTACTTTTAAGAATGCAGGGGGAGGTTGCACTCACTTGTAATTTTCAGCAGTTGGGAGGTTGAAGCAGGAGGGTTGTTGCTATGAGTTCAAGGCCACCTTGGGCTACACATTGAGTTCAAGTCTGGCCTGAACTACATAGTGAGACCTGTTCTCAAAAAATAAGGATTTTTTTTTTTTCTCCGAATACCTTCAGGGCAGGTTTGGCTGGCTGGAGTGTTGTGGGGATCGAACTCCAGCAACCTGAGGCTGACAGCTTTGTGGAAGTAGCCACTTAAAGAACTGAGCTAGGGCCAGGCCCCCTGTTCTCAAAAAATAAATGAAAGACAGAAAGAAAGAAAGAAGAGAAATATTATTGAATATCCAGGGAATTTTTAAAAATTCAGAAGTATATTTTAATAATCAAATCAGTGGTATTAGCTCAGGAATAAACCACCAATAGAATAAAATTTATGTATATATATATTTATACGTGATATATATTCATATATATTTATATATATGAATTTAGCATATGGGAGTGTATGATAAAGATGTAATTTAAAATCAGAAGTGGAAATTAGTGTTGGGATAACTCATTAAACCACTAAACTCAGAATAACATTGTTATAATCATAAATAAATAATTTTACTCTCCCATACACACAATCCTAGAGTCTCTAAATATAAAGGATGACGTGATAAAAACAGAAGGAAATACATTTGAATATTTATACAGTCTTAGGGATAAAGGTAGCTTTTCTAAACATTTTTCTACAGTAGAAAAAAAAAAAGAAAATGATAAATTTAACTACATAAAAATGAAAAACAAAAACTGAAAAAAATTTCTTCCGTTTTTCTATTATCTACTGATTTTAAATACCATAAAAATTGTTGTATATATGTTCTTAAGTGGATAATACAGACCTCAACATAATATTGCGTAAGATGTTTTATTAGAATGGAAAGGTTTGTTTTCCTTCTCCATAAAGGGGCAATAAATATAGTGTGAGGGTGAGTCACATCCTAGACCTGAGCAATAGATAGCTTAAGACATTAGATCACCCATGTTTCTCAAGCTGAACAAGTATGCTGTTAACATACACTTACTCATTAATTCAACATTTACTCAACAACTACTGAGACCAAGGTATAAAGCTCAGCTATATGGGATAGGGGAGGCAAAATTCTGAAGCCACAGATTGGAGTTTGAGTCATCCTGAAAACTTGTGCTCTTGGTCAGAGCATTTAACTTCTCTGAGCTTCATTTTCCTTAGCTGTTAATGAAATATATACTGTTTCTTCTTTTTTTTTTTTAATGTATTTGGTACAGGGTCTTGCTGTGCAGCTAGGACTCATAGTGATCCTCCTGTTTTCAGCCTCCCCAGCACTGGGATTACAGGCATGTGCCACACACCCGGTCTTGTCAATGAAATATAATAATTCCTTGGAGGGTTGTTATAAAGATAAAAACAAAACAGGCAAACATTTATTGAACTCCTACTCTTTGCCAGGTTAACATATGGCACACACCTGTAATTCCAGCACTTAGAAGGTTGAGGCAGGAGGATCACAGCAAGTTCAAGGCCAGCCTGAGCTACAGAGTGCATTGAAAGCCAGCCTGCACTGCATAGCAAGACTCTGTCTCAAAAAAAAAGCAAAGCAAAGCAAAAACAACAACAACAACAACAACAACACTGCTACACAATAATACTGGTCTTATAACAAATTTACTGCTCTAAAAGAAAAATAGAGGAAGGGCAAAAAGAACATATATATGTTTGAAAGTGAAAAAAAATCTCTACCAGAAAAATGTAAGTGAAGCAATCAGACATTAGAGAATTGATCTGGGAAACTTCAGTGGGTTTGGAAATTGAACCAGAGCCATAGAGATCTGTAAAGTGTCTTGTAGACAGAGGGTATTACATGGGGGCAGGGGAGGTAAGAAAGGAAAGAAAGAAAAGAGAATGTACAGCAAATAATAGTAATATGGCAAAAGAATGAATTGGATAAAGGCCAGAGGTACCTGGAAAAAGTTTGGAGCCAGATCACAAAGTTTTAAAGGCCAGGCTGAAAAACTGACCTGCTTGCTTAGGGAATGAAGAGTTGTGTAAAAGCACAGAGGTCTGGACTTTGGAATAAGGTTGACTTGGGTTTGTATTCTGGCTCCTCCCTGGCTGTACATTTTCAAGTTATTTAGCCATTCTGGCATACTAATACTAACACTAACTTAAGTCCCAGGTTCAGGCCCTTGCAAATTAAAGATGTTTACTATGTCACAGTGTAAACATGACATAGTATGCCTTGTCATGTTACAGGCATTGGTTAACTACTGAAAGATTCTGATGAGAGGTTTGGTCATATTCTAAGTCTACAGCACTATGTAGACTAAATTTGAGGCTGAAAGAATAGCTCAGGCAAAAGGTAGTAGATTAGCATGGGGATTTAGCTCAGTGGTGTAGCACCTACCTGGCAAGTGTGAGGTTCTGAGTTTTATTCCTGGTACCTTCCTCCCCCCAAAAAAGGAGGTAGCAGATTAATAGTGAATAAGGATGTTTAAAAGTAGAAGGATCAAAATAAACATTTTAGAGAATATTTTAGTATGGAATATAATGAAGCAGATTTAGATGCAGAAGAGCTATATCTTTACATGAGACAGAATTGAAATGTACATGAGGGAAAAACCTGTGAAAGAGTTAAGTTGGACTAAGACAATGAATCCAAGGGGAATGTACCCTGCCTGGTCTTATTTGGTTTATCCTATAATACAGAATTCATTTTTATTGGTCATATAAGTAATTGGAGGAACAGGGAAAGTATAAGTATTAAAAAATAATATTCTTAGAAAAAAGGAGGATATTGATCCACAGAAAGATGACACTAAGAAAAGGCCAAGAGAGACTACCGGACATTTAAAAAAAAAAAAAAAAAAGTGAATAAACTTAATTTCCCATTCAAGTAGAGGATGAAGTCATCTGCAGGAAATGGGTAGATTTATATGACTAGAATTGTATGAGAATAGTTAAAATCAAGATTTCTCAACCTTGTCACTGTTGTTCTGGGACAGATAATTGGGCGGAGCGACAGTATGGATAGTGGGGGCTGTGCTCTTCATGCTGGCTGGTAAGTAGCATTTCTAGCACCTACCTATTAGTTCCCAGTAGCACCCCAATTTGGATGAACAAAAATGTCTTCAGAAATGTTCAAATGTCCCCTAGGGAGAACAAAACAACATCCAGTTGAGAACTACTGGCCTGTACTTAAAAATTGCCTCTGCTTGAGTCTCACTAGTCTAAATGACGGTTGAAATTTAAGGTGATATTTATAAATAGAGATACATTGTCTTAGCTGAAACTATTTCTCACACCTAGAAAATGGCTGGTAAATGATGACTTCTTTCCCTCTGTAGTAAATAAATGGAAATGATTGTCAACAATTGGCATTGAGGGCCTAATTTGTGATAAAACAAACCTAATTTTGTGGCTTTGACATTTTCTCTGAAAGTGATGGCAAGTATGAATGCAGAGTATGTGAAAGAAACCAGGAAGTCAGAAACCAATGGAACAGCTTATTTAATCAAGTTGGCCAATACGGTTTGATGTTAATGCTTCTCTTTCTCTGTCTCTGTCCCACTCTCTGCTTTTTCTCCTGTAAGGACACGTTGTATTTGCTGATTATGTAGTAGGTGCTCAGCCATTATTTCCTAAATTAATTTATATACTTAGGCGTAAGATTGTATTTTATGAAAGAGCAATTCTCATCATGAGAATTGCTCTTTCATAAAATTCTTTGACTTATGGGAAAGCTTATTCTAAGTTTTCCGTAAAATTCTCTTTCTTTCTTTTTTTCTGGTGGAACTGGGGATTAAACTCAGGCCGTTGCGCTTGCCAGGCAAGTGCTTATTCTACTGAGCTATCTCCCCAGCCCCATTATTGTTCTACATATGGAATTGTTATTAATGTACTATCCTTCATCCCAAATTTAACTCAATGCCCCATCTCCTCCATTTTTACAATGTAAGACATAAAAGAAATCAAGGATATCTCAAATAACATTAAGAAAAAGAGAAATAACAGTTTTCCCATGTGTTATAAGGATGATGTTGACTATTCCAAAAAAATATTAAAGGTTTTACGGTTTAATATGAAAGGCTTAAAGAAATCTTAATTAGCCTTTGCATTTTCCTAAAAAACAACAACAAAAAAATAGTGACTTGGTTATTCTAGCCAATGGGTTCTTCTAGGTTATAGTCATGTCCAAACATGGGTAAAATTTTAACTTAATAGAATCTTAGCTTAATGTGAATTTTTTGCTGTGCATAAAAGATCTAGCATAGTGTCTGGATCTGATTATGTCTTATAATCAGAAAAACATTGAGGGGTTGAACATGTGATAGAAAGTGAGAGTGCTTACAGAGACAAATGTCACATTACAATAGGCTACAAAATTGTGTTCATATATTCGAAAAAAGCTTAACTACTCGAACAGAAAAATGTTAGGTTTTTCTTCTCTATTTACACAGGGTTCTTTACACACTAATGCTATTAATCACTGGCTTACACTTAAGTTTCCTCTAAAGAGATGGTGGACCTCAACTTGACCTGTGGAGGTCCTTTATGTATCCTTGCAGAAGAGACTTTCAGGACATATCACTAAGAGGCAGAGGTTGATTTATTAGGCAGAATTAGAAAATAGAAGCAAATTGGGAATGGACTTCAGCTTGAGGAGCTGAAGACAGTACATTTCTGATGGAGAAGAGCAGACTGGCCTGACAACCAAGGGAAGGAGAAAGCTCTTATGGGTTGCTGGGGTGGACTAGGGTCTAGCTGATCATTATTTCAATTCTGGTTTTGCAAGTGGTTCCAGGGAAGTCATCTTTATTATACAAGGGGGTAATCCCTCTCCACAAGATGACTGCTCCTGCTTGGGGGCAGTTTTCAGTTTAATGGAGGTTCCACTGATATTTAAGATGACTACAGTTTTAGGAGAATGACTGAAGATGACCATTTTAGTAGGTAAAAGGTGTCCTTGGCCTTGAAGAGGAGTGAAATAAATTACGTAAAGTTAGGGTTAATCAACCCTGTAAGACCAGTTTTTAGACAGACACTCCTTAAATGATTAACACGTCTATATGCAGAGCTGAGCAAGGACTTGGCTTTAAGTTTTAAGGTAATAAAGGAGACAAATGTAAAATGAGGGCAAAGATATCAAGCTTTATGCTGCTTTTAGTTACTCATTAGACCTCTGTAGGCCCAAGGGAAGAAACATTGTGTTTTGGTTTTAGCAAAACAAGCTTTTAAGTCCCTGATTGTCTCAGAAGAAAACACAGATCAAGTTTTCAGCCTATGACAGATTAAAGGCTTGGAAGGTTGTCTGTCCTCTCTCCCTGATGATCCATAACAAGTTTACATTCTCATCTTGTTCATTTTTAGAGATTCTAGGGTGAGTATCCTGCTTTTAACGATGCACCTGGGTTTTTAAGTCAATACGCTTGTTTGGGAGAGTCAGGAGGTAGGGGAAGAATACATACCATACTTTCAATGAATAACAGGTTCAGAGGTAAGGTCCAGATGTGCCCTTGTCCTTTGTTCAAGTGGTGGTCTCTGCCTATTACAGCTCTCTTTCAGTAGTAATTGTCTAGTTTAATATATGCCATGCTAAAAGGTCTGTTCTTGATCTAGTGATGCAAAACAGTCCCTTAGTGATCAAAAGATAGTACAGGAGGCTACACCCATAAATTAGCATCCACAAAACAATAAATTACTTATGCAACACATTTGTGCAACACACTTCATTCCATACATCCAGATTTTCTGCACATTCTGGTTGTTTCTGGCCCAGTCTGGCTACTCACCACAACAGACCAATTAAATCAAGAGATAGGTGTTAATACCAGGAAGGTGTTTTTTTAAAGCTGGATCAATAAGAACGAAAGCACTCTTGTCACCAAACCCTTTTGGGGTGAAAGTGCCCAGGGGCCCAAAGGGTTTTCATAGGGAGGGAAAGGAGGAGGGACCTTGTCATTCAGAGTATTTGTCTCTTTTTCTTTGGTCAGAGTATCACAATGGGCTTCAATCTCCTACAGCTAGTCTTTGTATTGTCTTAAAACAGACATATTTTAAAAAGCTTTGGGTCAATAGCCACATTACTGTAAAAAGATTAATGGCCCATGATCTCAAGAAGATTGCAGCCTGATATGTGAGGCAGGGAACAAAATAATTATTTAAAGCAAGAAAACTGCTCCCAGTGGTTCACTGACAAAAACTGTAGGAGTGACAAACAATTAACAACTAATTCTTGCCAAGAGAATCAGTGGGAGGAACAAAATTTCAACTGAATCTTAGGATAAATAAAGTTTCAACACATGGTAAGAGTACAAGATAAAACAGTAGGAACAAAAACTAGAGGGAGGAGAATCTGAAAGATTGTATTTATAGAATGGCTAAGGGTCAAGGGTTACATAAAAATAGGACTGCAGCTTTTATATTAGAGATTCTAGATTTCATGCTATAGGTTATTGACCGCTGAGAGTCTGGGCATAGAAACGATGGTCTCAGTTAGTTGTTTTAAAACATCCTGCTGGCAACAGAAGGGATGAAAAAGAAAAGCAACCTCAGATGCATATTTGTGAGCTTCTTTAAGGCAAGGATTTATTTTTCTGATTTTTGACCCTGATCCTCAGACTCAAGTATAGCTCATGGCACAAAATACATTTTCAATAAATATTAACTATCATTACTATGGCCTCAAGAGCATAGCATGTGTGTACAATAATGAATCCATTATTACTAAAAGAGATTTCCACAATGTGTAGAACTGATCTGGACAATAAGAGTGTGTACACTTCCATTATGGCTCTTCAGCATAGTTTATTTTCAAGTGTGTGTCCATACTTGTTTTATTTCCATTTAAGTTCAAAACAACAATGTTGCAAATAACTGCAAATTAAAATAGGGAAAACTAACTTCTAAGATTCTCTTCATATATAAAATTTTAGAAACACTGTCACAGAAACAGAAAAAATACAAATAATGTAGATGTGGTAAAATTTCTTCTACATAATTAGAGAAAACTATTTTTAGAAATTTATAGTCATCAATAGAGAGAAAATATTGGCAAATTCTATGGCTAAAAGCAAATATTTCTTTTAGAGTATAAGGGCTGTTAAAGAGCTTGGGCTCTCAAGTCACACTGGCTGGGTTTGCAATTCTGTCTCATATTTTCTAGTCAATCTAGAACAAGATACTTAAATTCTCAGTGCCCCAGTTTTCTCATCTATAAGCCAGGGCTTATAATATCTATAAATTTATTTAGCATATAAGTTGTTGCAAAGCGTTTTAAATAGTGGGTGGTACATAGTTCAGTGCTAGATAAATTTCAGCTTTATAAAATTATTATCCTTAATGTGGTAGAGATTACTATATTATTACAAATATCTGTTCTGTCCTTCTTATATTAATAGAATTTCCAAACTGTAACTATGCATAAAACTATCCAGAATAAATACTATATCCTCAATCTTTTATGACAGTGGCATGACTAAGACCTGGCCGATGAAAAATAAGCAGAAGTTTCCCATCATAGCTTATAAAAATCTTCTTCAAGAGATAACTAGACAACTACCAGATATTCAAAATTTAAAAGTGATCCTTTGGTTCATGAGCGTGATGATTGGGGGTTCATGCCTTATGCATGAGATATGCCTCCCTCAAACCTTGTTACGATGTGGTCACATTACCTGTCTGACGTGAAAAAGTAATTTTAAATTATGAAATCATAAAGGGTTTGTGAAGATACAGAACACTGAGAACTCTCGAACAATGGTGTTGGGGTATAAATTCACACAATCACCTTGGAAAAGTTTAGCATTGATTGGACAAACATGAAGATAGGTATATTCAATAATCCAGAAATTTTTCTTAAATTTATATTCCTGAGACATATACATGTGTACAGGATACATGTATAAGGACATAGTAGCATTATCTTTAATAATAAAAATTATAATATTTGAAAGGTTCATTTATTAGCTTTCTGTTACTAAAATAAAATACAAGAGATAATCAACTTAAAAAGAAGCTTTTTTGAACAGTTTTGGAGATTTCAGTCCATGGCTGATTGACTCATTTACTTTTGGGCGTCGAACAAAGCAGCATAACACAGCAGAAAACAGTGATACAAAGTTCACTGCCTCAGGAATATGAGGAAGAAGAAATGTCCTAAAATTATCTTGAAGGGCATGCTCTCACTAACCTAACTTATTTCCAATAGCCCCCATCTCTCAAAGTTTCCATCACCTCCCAAATGTGCATAGGTAGGGCTGGGGACCAAGCCTTTAACACATGGGCCTTTGGGAAACATTTGAGACTCAAACTATATCATTCATCAACCTCAAGTGGATACATAAATTGAGATATATTTATACAATAAGATACTATTCAACAATAAAATTGAGTTAACATATCTGTATCTACCTATCAGCATCCACTGAACAGAAGTGAGATCCAAAGTAACATAAACACATGGATTAAAAAACAGGCAAACTATGCACTTAGAAATGTACTCTTGGGTGGAACACTTTAAAGAAAATGAAGGCAATGATTACTATAAAGCCAGGATTACAGTAATCTCCAGAGCTAGAGAAAGACTTCCTTTGCAGAAAGTTGTGATTAGTAAAGAAAACACACACTTCTGAATTTCTTGCAACGTTCTGTTTCTTCATTGGAGTTGAGGTTTTATGGGTGTTTCTCCAACAAATATTTTAAAACTGTACACCACTTTTATGCATTTTTTTCAAACATTGCATCTTACACTTTCAACTACAGATAAAGAAATGAGTTCGTTAGCCTCTCTTTTTCATTTTTTTCTTCAATCCTGATGTTTGAAATACATAGTACTGCCTGCAAAGACTATGAAAACAAAGATCACATTACAAATTGTGGAGTAACAAGATAGAAGGAAGGTATGTCCCTGAGGACTTTGTGGAGGCAAAGATATCAGTCCTGATCTTCTAACTTCTGGACTGCATTTGCATAAAAAATCAATTTTACATTATTTTGGACTTATTATTTATACAGTCAAATCTGATTTAGACTAATTTGCCTATATAAAAGATCTTCAAAGACAATGGATGCTCTAAAAAAGGTGTGTGATCTCACACAAAAATATTCATGTGCACATTCATATGCATAATTAGGCAATTCATGAAAGAAATCTAAGAGTCATAAATATCTAAACTACGTTTAATCTCAGCAATAACCATTTGAAAATTAAAATGAGAAAATGTATTTCATGCATCAGACTGGCAAAAGTTTCTGAAGAGCAATATATGCAGTACTGTTGTATATTAAGGAAAATTATCCTTTCTGGCACTGTTAATACAAATTGCTACACATTTCTGGATATTAGAATATTCATTAAATCTGAATGCTCTTACAATTTGATTCCTATTCAACAGCTTATCTCCAAGAAGAATCGTATTGTGACATTATCTCTCAAGGTGAAACTGATGTTTAACACTTAGTTTTTCAATAATCCCCAGAAAGAGAGGTGTTAGTAAAATAAATACTGCATGCTGCTTCTTCAAATCTCCTGGAAGGAGTTCATTGCCAAACTGTAATAATGAAGCCAAGGTCTAGTTACTTTTAAATGTTAGGGCGTGACTGTCAATCAAGGTATAAAATCCATGTGTGCCAATTCAAATTTAACTTCCTGGTTCTCCTCAAAATTTTTTCTGCCATGCTCACCTAGCCAGCCCCCTCCCTTTTGCTTTTTCCTTTCCGTGAATCCGTTTGATTGCTAAATCCTCTTGGTGTCACCTCTGGAAAGCTTTTGCCCTTACCCTCCCTCTGGTCCTGTCGCATTTCGTTAGGATTGGCTATAACAGCATTTTGCCATTTCTTTTCGACCTTTCTCACTGGGCTCCTCGTAGCGTCCCATTTCATTCCCCACCATCGCGCGCTGCCTAGCGTTGCGCAGGGTGTAGTCACCTCGAGGAGCTCAGCTCTGACCCGGATGTTTCCTTCAGTCTGCCTAGGCCTTGTCTCTGTAAACACTAGGCCGCGGCTGACCCACGTGCCCGGAACCTGGGGGCGGGGCTTATCTGCAGCCAATGGGAACGCTGTGTTCAGGGTCAGGGTGGGGTCACGTGGGCAGAGGGTGAGGCGTTTCCCACAGATAAGGCTGGAGACTTTCTCCCTTTTTTCTTTTTTCTTCTTTTTTTTCTTTTTAACCTCAGATAAAATCCGTGAAAGGCGGGTGAGAGCAGAGAGGGAAGGTGTTTTTCTGCTGAGGGTAAGAAAACTGTGGAAGGGCCTGAAGTACTGTGGCCTGGCGGTTTCTGGAAACGCGTGCGGTTCTGTGAGGACGAGACCCAGGACCTTCCACGCGAGGCGGAGGAGCGCGGGGAGGGCGCAGGAAGGGCCGCGGGGCGTCGCTGGGCGGGTGAGGAGGTGGGGTTTAAACAGCACGGGAAGAGCCAATGAGCCTCGCCTCGTCTGTGATTTCTAGTTAGTAAAATGTGATTTTTATACGAGGGAGTGAGGAAGGATAGAATGCTTCAGCCGCCTAGAATGATGAGAGCAGAGGAGAAGCCAAAAGATCCCAAGATTCACACTCGCCCCTGTGCAGGCTCAGGGCATCTGGGAGAGCTCACTTTAACAGCCTTGTCCAAATTATTGTGTGAATTTCCATTTTGGCTAGGTAGAGACCCAACAGGACATGGCACAAGGGAAATAAAATCATGGAGACAGTTAAGGGGAAACAGTGCGAAGTCACTACAATTCAAAATTTTATCATATAAAAAATACAATGCCTGTGTTATTTTGCTTGTTTCCACTATGTCTTTGATTTTGGAAATAAGGCCTGTTTTTCTTTCTTTCCACGCACCAACTCCTATAATATGGGCTCAGGTATCTGTAATTGAATGAAGTACACTTTAAAAATGAAGCTGCAAGAATGAATGTAACATATAGCATACATATAGCAATTTAAACACTACATATTTAGCTTGAATTTCAGTGATACACTTCAATGCAAAAGTGACTCATAAGAGATGATGAATCTGAAGCGTAGGTTTCCTAAGAAAGGAAAATTTAAGCTAAATGCTGATCATAAACGGAATGGCTAACCTAGTAGAGTTCTACTTGTTAATTTCTTAGAATGACTTGTAGGGGCTGGGGAGATAGCTCATCAGCCTAAGCACCTGCCTGCCAAGCTCAAGGACCCAGGTCCCCCCCCAACCATACTACATGCAGCACCAGCCCTGGAACCCCAGGCTCACCAGGCTGGCCCACAGAAACTGGGCTGGTGGTGAACACTTCTAATCCCAGCGCTGGGGAGATTGAAACAGGAGGATCACTACAAGCCTGAGCTACATAGCGAGACCATGTACCAAATAAATAAATAAATAAAACATTTAAAAAAATAAATAAAATGACTTCTAGAGTGAGACACAATCAAATTTTAGGGAAAGTATAATAACAGGAAATTGAAATTCCAGAATAAATATTTGCTTCAAAGGTCAGCAGCACACTAGTGGGGAAAAGGCATAAAGATGCAATGATTGGAAATATTTTTAGAAAAGTCTTCATGAGTTAATAATGCCCTGTTAGTGTTGTTTAAGAGAGTGAAGATTATGCTATATATTGGCACCACATTCAATTCTACCACAGAACCTGATATTTAAAGTTTGTATAAATCATTGAGGTGAGTTTGATTGAAAAGCTTATTATAATATCAAAACATTCCTCTGAATCATCAATCAAAATAAGTATGTTGAGAACTATTTTAAAAGTTTGCTGTTAGTTTTTTAAATCCTAAGATCATTAACTGAAAATAGAGGAAGATTGTGGCTAAATTTTGCTTCAATACTTTCTCTACAGATAAAGAAATAAACTTCAGACAAATTTAAAATAAAACAGGAAAAGATCATTTGGATTAAAAAATCATATTTCATTGAAAAATTTACTAAACTACTGTATAAAAACATTTGGCTTACCTTTGAATTCCTCAAGATAATTTTAGATAACTTTGATAAATTGGACTCTATTCTAAAGTAATTCTTAAGTTGTAATTTATTGAGTTCTCATTAAATGAAAACTGCTTGGACTAATTCAGCATTCTAAATTTTACTTCTTGCTTCATCCAATGGATTTGTTCATATCCCCATAATGATATTTTGACTTAGTCGTTTTACCATATCCCATAGTTGTTTTATTCTAAATGAGCAAGCTATTCCAGAATTTTAACTTCCAGATTTTTATCTCCTAAACAAGAGAAGTGAAATAATTTTCCAACTCTAACTCTCCTGCTTCAGCAGAATTCTATCCTTGGTTATATGATTTTTAAGACCACTTGAGAAATTACTTTGCTCTCTGGAACTCTTTGGATCTTTTGCCACAGAATGATCACATTAAATATATTTCAAACCACCAACTAACATTTATATTGATTAAACAATATAAAAACTATACAATTTTATAACAATACCCATTATCGTCAGGTTTAAAATCACAGCAATAAATGTTACCTTATACTTAACTCTTTTGATTCAGAACCTTTTTAAAAACGAGTAAAGTTTTGTGATTATAAGAGACTTTATACTCTTGATTTTGCTACTTTACCAACATTTAATGCTTCTATTTCCAGGTGTTGAAATTTGTACCACTTTCAAAGAAATCAGATTATGTTTTCAGCATTCAAATATTATGCAAAAGATTATTTATATGAGGTACAGTATTATGGCCTACTATGTACTTAGTAATTATATTCTAAAGTTTTATTTGCATATAAGATAATTTACAGTAATCCTTAGGTTAATCCTCACTGTGATTTCAAATTAATTTAAAATTACTTCCCTCTTTTAATTTACCTTAAAATTTCCACTTTTGGGGGAAATTATTCGAACAAGTAAATAATGTAAATGAATTTGAAGCTATCAGAGGTAAACATGAAACTTGACAAGTTTGGAGTGTCTTTATTAACAATCTAAAACAATCTTACTTGAAAGGAGTTGGGAAAAAGTAGTCTTTATCTTTGTAATAGCAGTAGCACCATGTATTGGCCACTTATGTTGGGCCAGATGCTTTGTTCAGATGCATTATTATTCTACAGATTTTATAATATTACAGATTATGAAATAACTTTCCAGAGAAGTTAAATAGCTTGTACAAATGTTGGAGGTGATATTCAAACCCAAACACATTGTTGATAAATGTACTGGACAAATACAGCAATTCATTGCTTATGAGGCAGTTTTCCATTTGCTTTATAACATGAATCACATCAATGGGACAAAAAAATTACTTAAGTAAAACTAAAACTGTATTACATTTTACAGGAAAGGGCTGGGTATGGTGGCACACACCTGTAATACCTGCACTCAACAAGCTCAGTCAGGAGGATTCTGAGTTCAAGATCAGCCGGGGCTATATAGTGAGTTCAAGGCCAGCCAGCACTACATAGTAAAACCCTATCACAAAGACAGACAATGAAGGGTGGGGAGATAGCTCAGTATAATAAGCGCTTGCCTGGCAAGTACAGGGTCCTAAGTTAAATAAAAATAAATAAATAATAAAATAAAATGAAAAATCAAAGACAGACAACATGTTTTTGCAAAAGGTTCATTTTTCTTGGAAATGTATTATGAGTTGAACTAAGTTCAGAAATTTTAAATCTTTAAAAATGCTTGAAACTATTGTTTGAAGCAAGGTACAATTCCCCTATGATGAATGCTATCACTATGTATATATAAAATGTACCAATAAAAAAAATTCAAGGAAAAAAAAAATTCAAGGAAAAAAACCAAGACAACAAACCAAAACAAACCAACCAATAAACTAAAAAACTCATCTTTATAACTATTGTTTTTAAATAAAAGGCTGACCCAGTGTTTTTCTTACTTCTTAGAATCTTTGGCCCTCATTTTAATTATTTGTTTATTTATTTATTTATTTGTTTATTTATTTATTGTAGAGTCTCACCACATGGCTCAGACTCATAGTGATCCTCCTTTCTCAGCTTCCCCAGCACTGGGATTATAGGCATGTACTACCACACCGAGTTTTGGTGGCCAGCATGATGCACCTGGGGTTCCAGGGCTGGCACAGCATGCAGCACCAGAGATAGAACCCAGATCCTTACACTTGCCAAGGCAGGTGCTTAGGCCACTGAGCTGTCTTCCCATCCCTGGTCTTCATTTCCTTCTTTTTTTTTTTTTCCTTAGGCTGGCTCAGCCCACCCTGAGGGTAGAGCTGGCATGGCATGTGGTGCCCGGGATCGAACCGTAGTCCCCTGCATCTGTCTAATCTTGCCTTAGCAAGCACTTTAGATTGCTGAGCCATCTCGCCAGACCTGATCCTCATTTTCTATAAATTATGCTTAGTTTTGCACTTACTCTTACACCTATTCTTAGATAATGATAGTCTCTTTTTTAACAGGTTTAGCCTTCTGCAAACATAAAACCTCAGAAAAAATACAAGAAACTGTCATTTGTTCAAATATGTGAAATAATGAAATCTGTTGGAAGTTAGAGTCTCTAGGGAAGGCTTCATAGAAGAGGTTCTTGCCCTTGAAAGATGAGAATTTTGGTAGCAAGAGAAAAAAAGAAGGGCATTTTCAGAGAAACACTTCAAGTGGTGCTATTGATAAGGGAGTGACCACTAAATGTTAAGGGACTGGGGAGTTGAGAAGCAATTTGTCTATTTGGGGGGGGAGTTAAAGTAACAGAAGTTATGGTAGGAAAGTAAAAGCTAAATTTCAACTTTCACTAATTTGTACAACTGATTTCATATCACTATTTTTTTTATTTTTATTTTTTGAGCAGAATATATTTATTGAGAGAAAGAAAGCTCCTGTCCCGAGAGAGGGACAGGAGGGGGGTGAGCGGGTAATTCCCCCCCACCCCTCTCATATCACTTTAAAGGAGTAGTTTTCTTCATTAGATATATTTTTTAAAATTATAAACATAAGGGTCAGGGAGTTGGCTGAGTAGGATAAGTGCCTGTCTAGCGTGCACAAGGTCCTCAGTTCAATCCCTGGTATGAAAAAATTAAAAATAAAAAAACATAATTTCTGGTTATAACAAGTAAAATAATGGAAAGGTATGGAAAAAAATCAAGATAGCTACATTATGCTCTATTTTTTTTAATTACTGTGATAAAATACCCAGCAGCCAAAGTCAAAGGACGAAAGGTTTATTTAGCTCCCAGTTCGTAGAGGTTTCAGTCCATAATTGGCTGACTCCAAGGCAGGGTGGCACATGGCAGAGAAGCAATACTTCATTGTAACAGAAGACAGCAAAAGTAGTGAGAACACTCAAGCCTCTTTCTATCCCTTAAATAGTATTCAGTCTACAAGGACTAAGATGGTGTCAGTTCAAATAGTGGACTGATCTAGCCATGACCCATCCTTAATACCAGCAATGTACTATGAATCAATCATTCACTTTAGATTCAGCCACTTCTGAAAAACCTCTATGACCATATGAAGCTCTGGAGGACATGTAGACATAAACTATAACATCCTAATTAGTGGAAAAAACATAGTGTTAAAGGGTATATGTCTCAGTTACTTTTTTCATATTGCTCAGGAAAAATGCCTGACACCCACAAGTTAAAGAAGGAAAGGTTTATTTTAGCTCACAGGTTGTAGAGATTTCAGCCCATAGTCATCCAGTTCTAAGGCAGGGTGGTATGGCAGAGGGGCATGAAAAAGGAAAAACTGTCCATGGTAGGGCAGGCAAGAGAGAGCAAGCAAGTTAGCTTCCCTTTGTCTTTTATCCATCTGCACTACAAGCCTTTTGGGTGGCACTACTCACACCCAGTGTGAGCCTTCCATTATCCACACCCAGAACTATGCTAACCCAATTTAATTATCACACACATTTAACTTCAATATCCTAGATCCAGCCACCCCTGAAAGCCCCTGAAGTCCATGAGGCTTTTGGTTGAACACACATTTAAGTCTAATTTAGAAAAAGAATCTATAGGATAATATATCAAACTATTACTAATAATTTCTAGGGAATGTGATTTTCTCAATTATATGGTTATGTCTTATTAGATATTATGTAATAAGCATATATTAATTTTAAAGAAAATTTCTAGAAGTTTAAAAAATAGAATTTTTAATATTCTGGACATTAATAAACAATATATGTTTTTTTTCTCTTTTTTATTGAGAAATAAATATGAGACAGTTTCACAGCTGATTAATAGGGAAGTTTTGATAGTCAATACACTGTACATTGTTATCTTCTTAGTGGTTATCCATAGTACAAGAAGCAGACAGGATATTCTGTCCAAACACTGTTAGTACACCTCTTTCTTCTCATTGAGTTAAGCAAAAGTAGCTATAAATTTATCCTATTTTGTATATACAAATACAAAATGATCTTTCCCTTGTATCTTTTTAAAAAATTTATATTTATTTATTTATTTTTTTGTCCTGTCAGAGGTGAATATTCTATTGGCATCTAAATACTATAAGTGTTTGAATTCAACTAAACTATCTAACACTGTCTAGCAGTCTATAATATTAGTGGGTTATCCTCAGAAGTTATTGACTTGAGCCTTTTACAGCTCATCGTATTAATATGAATTTACTTTATATACCTCATTTTTATACTTTTCTACTGGATGAATAAACAATATATGTTAAAAGATTTTATAATCTTCCTTTCTCATATAGAATATAGTTAGAAAAAAGCAAGATGCTTTATTACTTCAAAGCCCTTCATGTTTCAACCAGGATGAAAATTATACAGAAGTTACTGATGATAAATATAGAAGGCCATGGACAAGAGGTATGTTTTGTTTTTATTTGTCAAATGTGTGTTTGGGTTTTTTGATCCAAAAAATGACATTTATTCAAAGAAAAAAATGGACAAGATATCCATCTTTTGGCTCCCTTGTCTCCCCATCCAGCAGTCCTCACCCCTTACAGTTGAACTCTGGCTGGAGAAGCAGCAGGACACTCCCTGAAAGATGAGGACAGAGTCACTAAGGAGCATCTCTTCAGTGGAGGTGTTGTAGAAATTCCTTGTCTTGAAGAGTCTTCTTGTCCTATGTCACCAAGTTAATAGCCTTATAGACAAAATGCCTACTGTGACCAATCGTTTATGCCTAGTTTTCCCTTTTTGTGGGAAGATCAGAATTGATGATTAAGGAAACCTGACACACAATAATGCCTCTGGCCAGCAAGTCAGTGGTAATAAATACTCTGATAGAGCCAAACCAGAACTTCCTGATGATACCATCTCATTCCATGCAATCCATATCTCCATGCATGGCAGAGACAGCAAAGTTTCTGGCATGCATTTTGTAGTCAATAAGCCTTCCTCTGGCTGTTAATGAAGATGACTACCTGGATGATGGTCAGAATTTCATCAAAATCATACCACATGTCCAGTTTTCATTCCTGTTGTTCCATATTAACATAGAATTGACATATACCCTTGAGGGTCAACTTTTCCTTCCTGACAAGAATCTCAGTTGAGTCCATCATAAACTTCGTGGTCACATCTAGCACACCAGAAGGCACTGTAGCTGACAACAAAGTTACCTGCATGTTGTTGAGTTTTTGGAATATGTCATAAATCTGGTCCTTCAATGCACAGCTCAACATTTTATCAGCCTCCTAGGATGAAACCTATTTTAGTCATGATGTATAATCTTCTTGATGATTTGATGTATTCTGTTTGCTAGTATTTTATTGAGGATTTTTACATCTATGTTCATCAGGGAGATTGGCCTGTAGTCCTCTTCTATGGTTGGGTCCTTCTCTGGTTTTGGTATCAGAATAATACTTCCCTCCAGTTTTGGAATTTCACAGAAGAGTTTGAGTAGAGTTGGCATTAGATCTTCACTAAATTTCTTGTACAATTTAGCTATAAATCCATCAGGACCTGGGCTTTTATTTGTTGGTAGGTTTTTATTATTATTATTACTACTACATTTTCAATTTCATTAACTGATATATTGGGTTATTCAGAATTTTTATATCTTCTTGATTCAGCTTTGGTTATATGTATCTAGGAATCTGTCCATTTCTTCTGTGTTTTCCATCCTGTGAGAGAAAAGATTATCTGGCCACCAACCCATGTATGAAGCTAGGATGAACAATGGATTGTCATCACATCTGCCCTTGTCTGATATAAGAACACTGTCACCAATGAGTTGTCTCTTTGCCCATTGTTTTTGTTTTGTTTTTTATGGTATAGGAGATTTAATCCTTGGATATACTAGGCCAGCACTCTACTTTAAGCTATGCCCCAGCCCACAAAATGTTTTAAAAATTACTTTAGAGTTGTTCTTAAGAAGGTACAGTGCTTTATTAATTAAAGACTCTTCACATTTATTCATAACATATGTCTAAGGAATTTACAAATTGATATATTTTTTAAAAGTTTATATCCTGAAATAGCTTCTTCTTCTTCTTCTTTTTTTTTTTTTTTTTCAGAATGGGGGATTGAACTCAGGCCCTTGTGCTTGCCAGGCAAGCGCTTATTCTACTGAGCTATCTCCCCAGCCCCACAAATTGATATTTTATTACAGAATTTAGTTTACTAAGGAAAATTCACAGTCGCTATGAATGATATACAAAATATATAAAGATAATGAAGCCTTAAAATGTACTAACATTATAAATATTTATTTTATTATAAATTTTTTTTCATCTCTATGAGGACTGCTTAAAGTTGTAACGATATACTGAATATAAAATTACTTTTAAATGTATGGAATAAAAGACTATTTAAAAAAAATAAAAAATAAAAATAAATAAAGTACCATTTTTTATTTCTTTCAAGACCAGACTAGGAAAGGATAGCTTCTTTGGGAGGGTTAATTCATTTATTAACATTTACTTGGCATATATTATATATCAAATGCTGTTTAGATAGTAAAGACACAGTTACTAATAAGACAGAAATACCCCCCAGTGATTTCTCAGACAGGTAAAGAGGGCATAGCAATAAAACTATTAAATATGTTATAATATTTTAAATATAAATTAATATCTGGTATTGACAATCATAGAGAACACAATAATATAATATGGTGTGAAATTTTGGGAATAGAGTGCTATCTTCTAAGATGGTTAGAGAAGCTAGTTTGTGAAGAAGTAGACATTTGAGCTGAGACCTGAGTTTTGAGATGCAATAACTGCAGAGATACAGGGGAAATTCCTTTCAAGCAAAGGTTGAATGCTTGACTCAGGAATGAACTTCATACATTTAAGGACAAGAAAATTAGAATATTATAACTGGTAAAAGGAGATCCCAGAAGTAAGCAGTTTTTGAAATATATAAGACTGTAATTCCACCATAATGTGGAATTTATTTACTTATGTGTATTATGGCTACAATAGACCGAATGTGTGTAACCCCTCCTCATTCATATGTTGAAACCTACTCTCCTTCATAATGGTATTGTGAGGTGGAACATTTGGGAAGTCATTAGGTCATGAGGGGTTAGTGACATTTTTAAAGACATCCACAAAATCTTCTTTGCCCTTTCCACTATTTGAGAACACAGAGAGAAGATGGTTACCTTTGAACTCAGAAGGGATTATCCTCCTTAGACACTGAATCTGCTGGTGTTGTGTTCTTAGGGTGCTTAGCTTCCAGAGTTATGAAAAATAAATGTTATTTATTTATTTAAAGTCACTTAGTCTATGGTATATTGATATAGTAGTTCAAAATTACCAGTTGTTGATATGGCAAGCCACTGGACACTTTTAAGATGCCACTTCATTTTAAGAAAAGGAATAACATAACCTGCTTCATACTTGAGAAATACAATTCAGAAATTGTGGTGTATGCCTATAATCCCACCATTCTGGGAGGCTGAGGTAGGAAGATTATAAGTCTGAGCATAGCCTGGGCAACTTACTGAGACCCTGACTCAAAATTTTTAAAAAGGGACAAGTATAGTACAGCTTAAGGTCCTGGGTTCAATCCTACTACTGAAAAGAGAGAAGAGAATTAAGGGAGGAAACAAAGAAAGAAAATATATCTGATTTTCTGAAGGATGGAGAGGATGGGGATGGGAGTCAAGAGTAGAGATAGGAAAATCAGTCAAGCAGCTATTCTAGTGATCCAGAATCTGGAATACAAAGTGAATCTAGACACTAGACAGAAAGTGATAATAGCTTCCACTAGGGTTCTAGTAGTGGAGATGTGAGAAGTACTTAAAATTGAGATTATTTGAGAAGTGAGGGAGCTGCAAACATAAAGAATAAATAATTTATTCTATGTTTTTTACCCAAGTTGCCAATTAGATGGTAGTTCCATTTCTTAAGGTAAAGGCTCTTGGAGAAGCCAGTTTTTGTCCTGAGTCAGTAGCTCCACTTTGTCCATTTTTAGGCATCTAATGAAGGCATTAAGAAGAAAAGTGGTTACATTAATCTTTAGCACAGCTGTGCATAACAGTTCTCTGGGAATCTTTGGTCCAATCCAGTTTGTCTTCTTTCTTACTTTTATCCTTCAGAGTACCTAAAATGTGCTGGGGAATGCAACATCCTGTAATATAGAGGGAACTGTTGGAACAATCCAGGCTCTGTTCTGGTTCCACCCAGAGTAGGATGTACTTCTGTGCTTTAGCCCAGAAAGTTCTAACTTGAGTATCTAAAAGCCAGGATAGGCTGCTTTTGGAGTTCCTCATGTACTGTGCAAGAGAAACACATGAAGATTCCAAGATTCTATCCATCCTGAGGCAAATTTCCTGAGTCTTGGTGGACTACATTGAATTGTAGGCACCTGTGTATACTTCACATAACTCACATGGAGATATTCTGTCTCGCCATATGCAGACAAGGTGGTAACTTTTTAACCATCAATCTGTTTTACAAGTTAGTTTAGATTGGAATTCTCAATATGTAAAGTTCACGATATATAGATTTTCTTATGATGTAGAAGAAGTCACCAATAGCATAATGTAGTATTAGAGGGTGTAGATAAACCATGGAGAATAAAGCACAGCCCTGGATCACTCCAGCAGTTAAAAATTTCACATAGAAGGAGATCACCTAAAAAATAACATAGGAAAACCCAATGAGCATGATGGTGTAGAATTCTGAAGGAAAAATGCTTAAAGAAGGAAGAAGTCAAATATCTTGGCTCTTACTTAAAAATCAAGTAAGATGAGAATAGTGAGTTGACCATTATCTTGACTAAAGTAAGTCATTGATAAGCTTGATAAGAGTGGTTTCCCTGAAATAGCCATTAGTATGATTAAAACATGATTGGAATATGATTGGAATATGATTGGAGTATACTAAAATATGATTAGAGTATGTTTAGAAACATAAGAGAAATGGAAAACTAAAATGGTGAACTTGGATAACTACAGGAACTTTTTTTAATGAGGGAATTTTTTTCAAAAGAAACAGTAGCTAGGGGCTGGAGAGAAAGCCTGGTGGTCTTAAGTGCCTGCCTCACAAGCACAAGGACCTAGGTTCAATCCCTGGTACCACATGCCATGCTGGCCCAAAGGTGTCACATGCCTATAATCCCAGCACTGGGGAGGCTGAGATAGGAGGATCACTATGAGTCTGAGCTGTGTAGCGAGACCCTGTATCAAATAAATACATTAAAAAAAAATGTTTACAAGAAGCACTAGCTAAGAGGAAAATGAAGTGAAGAATGTTATTTTTTTGTTTTATTGTAAACATTGATTTTTAAAAAATATGTCAAAGAGAGTATGACTCTACCCTCTATAGAAGCACAGGGCAGAGTGGCAGCCAAGGACCTAGGGTGGCTGCTCTCAGCTGCTTCTCTGGCCTGCTCTACCTTTCACAGTCTTACTGTTCACAAGCACCATGGGGAAATGGGAGAATTGGGTGGCTTACATGAATCCAATAACAATGGCCAGATGAAGACATCCAATCCAGTCTTCAGGGCCAGTCATCCAGGATTATTTGAATTGACCCAGGACTACCTGGAAAGAAGTGAAAGAGCAACTAGGAAAGAAAAGCTCTAAGGCTTTGGCTGAAATTGAAGAAAAAAAATGAACGAAAATTGGAAGAAAGAACTAGAAAAGCACAGGGAAAAATTATTAAGTGGAAATGAGAGCTCATCAAAAGAGAGAGAACAAGAAATTTATAGGCATTCATGTTCTTCAGCGAGCTCTGATTCTTCTAACAGTTCTTCAGATTCTGAGGATGAGGAAAAGAAACAAACAAAAGGAGAAAGAAAAAGAATTGTTTACATAAATCTCCTGAAAACTCCTTGTCAGAAACTGAGTCAGACCATAAGGATAGTTTAAAAAGGAAAAGCAAGTCAAAGGATGCAACTGAGAAAGAAAAGGACATTAAAGGACTTACAAAAGAAGCAAGATGTATCTTGAAGATAAACCTTCATCATCTAAGTCCTGAATCAGATACTGAAGAGGTATGAGCAAAAAAGAAGAAAAGCAGTGAAGAATGAGAAAAAGCAACAGAAAAAAGAAAAAAGATAAGAAATACAGTAAGAAGAAGAAAAAGAAGAATGCTAGTTCAAGTCCTGAGTCACCATAACATTAACAAAAACCAGAATTCCCCTATGAAGAAAGTGCAGTATCTAAGGAAATTTCAACTGTGAAAGTTATGATATGTTTACTAAAATGCATGACTTTTATTTTTAGAATTGTTCCTGGATTGTTCAGCAGCCACTCCAGTGCTGCTGTGAAAGGGCCATAATTGTCACTTGCTGATTGAACATCTACCTTTTCTCCCCCAGTGGATGATAACCTGGGAGATAACACACTACAGTCGGTGGTTAAAATACTTGGGAAGAAAGCTTATATTTTAAGCTAGAAGTATCTAGATAAATACATAGAAATTGAATCTGCATACATCCTTAAAATGTAATCAGGAATGGCCAGATGACTTAATTTTTTAAAGTAGGGATTATGTCAATATTTTGAAATCTTTATTCTGTAGATAAATGTGTTTTAACTTTTCCCCCATAATGCTTTTTATTTACCTCAGAAGGAGCTTTTAGGGTTGAGGGAGGGGTGGTTTCCTATCTCCTTACCTAGGAGAATAGTGTGCCTTTGATCCTCACACCTCCTACTTTGGTGGACACAGTAGCCATGCTTCCTGGGGGTGTCAGAGCTGGGTACAACGATTTAGCCTTTTATTGAGCTTAATGACGTCTCTAGACTATGTCATATGCTGCTTTGAGTGAACCAGAGAAACAGCCCTTTGCAGCAATGAGAAAGCCCCCAAAGCTCTGAGTTTATCTCTACATCAGTAATAACTGAGTATTTTAGCTTTTACATCATTTGAATTAATTTTTGACTGTACTTTGGCTTTGGAGAGGAATTGTTTCATACAGACACTGATACTTTATGAATGCCACTCTTATTAGGGGCTATACTATTTCATCTGTTGATATTGCATGGTCAATTGGAATTTGTGATTATGATTTGAAGTTTGCACAGCATGATGGTATAATTTTTTCAAGTAACTTTTTAGCTATTATAAAAGTGTATACACAGAAAGATGAGAGTAGGGGTTTTCCTAAATTACTATAAGGGAAAAAACTCAAGACTCTTTGTAAGACTGTGATTATGGGACTGACTATGAAACTTACACTATGTAAGAAAAGATGTGATGACTAAGAAAAAATTATGAGTATTATGAAAACAGAAGAGTTGATGGATGGCTGGTCTCAGGTTAGAAATACAGAATAGCGCTTGTCACATTGTTGATAAATACAGGGTTAAAAAGGGTTTATCACTTCTTTTGCTTTTCCTCTTTTTTAAAATAATGATATGCAAAATTTATTGAACATTTACATGTATAAGGCACTGGTCTAAATAATTTGTTTTTTGTTTCCCCATTTTTGTATTCTTTTTTTTCTTTTTCTTTTTTCATAAACTTTACTAAAAATCAGTAATTAATAGGCCGGGGAAATGGCTCAGTAGAATAAGCCTGAGCTCAATCCCTGGTTCTGCCCCCCCAAAAAATCAATAATTATATAGCATATTAAAAATTGTAGACAAATATTGAAATGTGAAAGATATAAGATGTACACAGAGTGAATTTTAGAGAAATATTTCTGAGATCAATACATAGCATGAGATTGCAAATTGTAAGTAAATTATTTACAAACTTAAGTGAATATAACAATAAATATTGTCCAAAATAGAAATGAAGATGAAAGACTTTACAGATCAGTCATATAATATTCACTTTGTGCCAAAATCAAGAAACTTATATTCATATAATTAGAATTGTCAAAGTAGAAATGGACAGGTATGGTCTAAAGCACCTACTTAGAATAAGCTTCGCAAAAAAGCACAGGGACCACGGTTCAATCCCCCAGCACCACATGCCAGCCAGCCCCGCCCCCTGGTGGACTGAGCTGGCCACACACACACACAAATAAAAAAA
>NW_004524873.1:1354006-1359617 GCF_000260255.1 Octodon degus
ATACTTCTTTCATTATAGTTATTATTTCTTTTTTTACTTCTGAAGTTATTTCTGATCTGATTTCCTCTAGACCTTTCTGCAGTTGTTTCTTTACTTCTGACGCTATTATTTCAGAGATTTCAGGTGTGTGATTTCCAATTTCTTCTATGCTTTTGTTTCCTGCATTTGTTCTGGTGAGGTTGGGGTCTGAGAATGCATTTTGCTCCTTGTTATCATTTTCTATAGCACTGTCTTCTAACCTTTGGTGTAGAGTTTAGATAGAGTTATTACCTTAGCACCAGGTCCGGATCTATCAAGTTCAAACTTGTCCAGGTGGTGTGGCTTGTGTCTGGTTGCTGTGCTCCACTTCTTCCTGCTGTAGCCCTTGGAGGTGAACCCTCTGTGACACTCTGGCAAGATGTTTCTGCTCTTGGATCAGCTAAATGGGTCTTCCCTCTAGTCTCTTTGCAGGGAGTTCTGATGAAGGGTTCCACACCAGGCCTATGCCCCAGGCCTGGGCTCTGGGTCGAATCTGGATCCTGTGGGCCCCAGGCAGTCTCACTCACATGCTGGACCTGGGCTTTGGGTCAAATGAGGATCTGGCAGGCCCCGAGGGTCCCACTCACATGCCAACCCTGGGCTTTGGGTCGAATTGGTCTAAATAATTTGTATGTCTCATAACATTTAATCTTTACTATAAGACTATGAAATAACCATCATTATTTCTAATTTGTACTTATGGTACAAAGCAGTTATGATATTTACCTGATAAGAAATTAGTAAGTATTGCTACAAAGATTAAAGTTCAGGTAGAGTAATTATAGAACCTATATTCTTAATCACTAAACCTCTTTTTTTTTTTTTCAATCAGACAGACTCAGATGTTAAATGATTGATTCAAGGTAAAAAACAAAAACAAAAACAAAAACCTAGTAAGCACAATCACTAACAATTGAATACTCCACTGATAGTAGAATAATCAGTTGCACATGCTCACACCAGTATTTGACATGGTGGATCTCCTTAAAGAATTAAGGGTCTAATTTGGGAAACAACCTATAGGTGCATAAAAATTTAAATATATAACTGTTTATGACTAAGTAGGAGAGTGCTACAGACTGTATTATGGACTATCAAGAAATATAGATCAGCACAAACTGGAATAGTTGATGAAAGCTTTATGAAGTACATTATAAACAGGACTATCTGGGATGATGGTGCTATCTTAGTAAAAAAGAAGCTAGAAAAACAAAGATGGTATGTTTCTGGGGATGTTGTTCTGACCATAGTGAAGTGTTGTTGGAGGCAGGTTATAAAGATGAGAATGACAAGATATTTGGAATCAGGTATCCGTTTGGAATAATTAAAAGAAGTAATCAAAGTATATGCTGAATATTTATTTATTTGTTTTGCATGTCTCCCCTGTGTTCTTTTTTTCCCCATAATTTTATTGAGAAACAAATAGCAATGAGACAGTTTCAAACCAAATAGGTAGGACACTTTCAATAATTAACACATTGCATACATTCTTCCTAGTGGTTAATTGCTGTAAAAGATGCGGACATGATATCCTATTTACAAACACTATTAGAACAAATCCCTCTATTCATAAAGAGAATGCAACTATATATCTATCCTAACCATTTTGAATACACAGATACAAAATGGACATTCATCTGTATCCCCTTTTTTGTTAAGTTCCGTTATTTGAATATTATAGGTGTGTTAACTCCGCAAAATATTCTAAAAGAGTCCAGCAGTCCATAATAGTATTGGGTCTTCTGCTTCACTAGCAATGTCAGAAATTGTTGACCTCAGTCCCCTACAGCTCAACATAACAGCATGACTTTACTTCTTATACTTCGTTTTATACTTCTCTGCTGGATGGTTAAGACCAAGGTAAAGCAGGACCTATGCAATAAGAGTTGTAGCTTTTGGGTCTGACAAGGTCAGTGAAATCCCCTCAGGATTTATGCTGAGATCCTGTACCTCAGATTGTAGAACCTTTGTCAGTGTTTATGCTGAATATTTAAATTTTAAAAATTGTGTTAACAATAAAAGACATATTGACATCAATCCCTCTCACAGTACCCCCTCTTACTTTGAACACATTTAGGCCAGCATTTGTACCACTTTCTGAAGTAGTTATAGAAGTCGTATTTCATGGATGTCTTTTTTTTTTATGAGCAGAATATATTTATTGAGAGCAAGAAAGCTACTGTCCAAGAGAGGGACAGGAGGGGGGCCTGAGCAGATAGTTTCCCCTCATGGATGTCTTTAAGAGGTATGATCAGCATATGGTGAATGGTGCTGCCTAGTGCCATCCAATGCAAAACTAGGCTTGCAAAAACACTGCAAACATGTATAGGAAACTAAAAGGGAGGGGAATAAGAGATGGGAGGAGAGGGGAATGAATGAAAAGAGGATGAAGAAAGGAATTCAGATATGTTATGTAGGGCCAGGGATAAAAAGTTCAGTGGCACAGAACCTGCCTGGCCCTGAGTTCAATTCCCAGTACAAAAGAAAAAAAAGATACATACATGTACCAACTTTCCACAAGGAATGTAAAGGTTATGGACTACACACAGGTACTAATAAGCTAAAATTTAAAAACATAAATAATTTGAGAAGGAAAAAAATAAAAATCTCACAGGTGTCTTCATCTGCCTTATTCGTGGAATACGGCACTATGTGATTTCTGGCCCTTCCTAAAAGTCAAAATTACCATACAAGGTAAGCATTTGAATTGATTCTTCACACTAAGGCATCCACAACAGCACAACTAAAGACACTCACTAAGGGCCGGCCAGATAGCTCAGTGGATTAAAGTGCCTGCTTAGGCAGGCACAGGGGCTTGGGGTTTGATCCTTGACCTGCCATGTTGGCCCTGCCCCCAGGAGCATGCTGAGCCAGCTAATGAGACTGGGTGTGGTGGTGCATGCCTATAATCCCAGCCCTTGGGAGGCTTAAAAACAGGAAGGATCACTATGAGTCTGATCTGTGTAGTGAGACCCTGTAGACCCTGTACTAAAAACATTTTTTTAAAAAAGATTAAAAATTAAAGACACTAAAGAGGACTTCTAGAACTGCTTTAGGAAGGATTAAGTGGGTTTGAAATAAAAGGAAATATTTTAAGGGGGATTAAAGGCAATGTGTCTTTTACTGTAAAAAATATTTTTAAATTTGAGCATTGAATGGGTTTTGCTCACATCTCAAACATTTGTGAAAAAATAAAGTTAACACAATAATGTGAAATGTGAGTTTGGCTTCCATTAAGTATGAAAGAAAATTTTACTTAATTCATTTTTAATTCTTTTTTTTTTTTTTTTTTTTTAATGAGACAGGGTCTCACTATGTAGTTTAGGCTGGCCTTGAACTCATTACGTGGCTCAGGTTGGCCTCAAGGTTGTGGCAGTCCTTTTATCCTAGTGCTGGGATTATAGGTTTGCACCACTATGCCTGGCAAAAGAAAATTTTAAAAGTTCATTGTCATTCTCCTTTCCAGTCTCAGCTGTTTCTGTTCAAGAAATGACAGATTCCTCAGTGTTTGATCAATTGAAAGCAACTTTCTTTGTGGAAGAGAAGTACGTACCCTTAACTTCAAGTTTCCCTTTACATCTAGAAGGAGACAAACAGTAAGTTCCTGGGGCACCTGAAAAAGGAAAAATCTCTTCCTTTGTCTCCCTATACATTTTATTTTATTTTTTTTACATTTTATTCTTTTGTCTGAAAATAAAGCCCTACTTTGAATCACAAAGGAGAGATTAATTAGAAGTGATTTCTATCCTCGATTTTTCCCTCATTTATCATATTTTAATTTTTCTCTGTGCATTTTTGTTGTAAAAGACACTCAGAAATAGAGCAAATATGTTACTATGCTTTTAATCAATAAGTAAAACTATAGAGTGTCTATAGACATAAGATCAGCCCTTTTTTTCTTATAGTATAATGCAGATTTAAAGCTATTTTCTAGTGTCTTGTGAAAATTTTATTATTAGTCATTAATCAAGTATTTTCATATTTGTGTTTTGTATATAAGATACAGAATCAAATAAGACACAGATCTTGCCCTGAAAGACACAGGAAAACAGGGAATAATGATTCCTAATAAATAATTATAAAATGATGTGCAGAATACAATGGCAGTAATAGGCATACAGAGCATATAATATGAGGAAGGACATCTAACTTGTTCTACATCGTTACATTAGAGATTCCAAAACAAATTAAATAATTTACTCTATTGCTTTATTTCATGCAGACTGTGGATCAGACCCAGGAAGATTTTCAGTATTATTCACACTTTCAAGTTTTAGTAATTTAAATTTTCCTTGGCTGAGATTTTTAAAAAATTGTTGAAATGAATTTAGACTCTGGAAACAATTAAAACCCAATATACAGTTTTTTATCATATAGGAATATATAAGTTGGTTAAGAAGATAATAAATAGACATAGAAGAAAATAACAATGTAAGAATTAGAAGAGAATGTAATAATATAAGACATAGGCCAATAAGAACTATCCATCGGTCAGGTGCTATGGGGCATACGTATGATCCCAGGTACAGAAGAGGTTGAGGTGGGAGGATTGTGATTTCAAGGCCTGTCTGGGCAACATGGCAAGATCTGTCTCAAAAGAAAACAAAATCTATTTCTGAATAAATTGAAAAGTAAGGAATGGTTTAGTGAAAAGCACTCTGCATTATGAATTAAAAGATGTGGATTTCAACTCTTGATTTAAAAAGTCAATTGCTAATTGACTTTTTATTGGTGTGCTGGTGCTTCTTAAACCTGAGGATCTAACTAAACTACAGATTCTGATTCAATCACCCTGTTTTGGGTCTAAGATTCTGCACTTTAATCTGCTCTTAAGTATTGCTGGTACTGCTGATCCAAAGACAAGATGATGTCTAAGATCTCAGTTTACCATGTGAGTTTGGCTGGTAAGGCTGTGCATTTATACGTAGGAGAGACCATCTTCACAAAAAAAAGTAGGAATTGAGCTTGGAGTAAGCATTGAAGGAGAAACTAACTTGAGAATAAGTATTTGCCCCCCAAAAAACAAAAAGGTGGGAATATTGCAGTTAGAATGTGGTGAAGGTATTGATATGATAAGGGTAGTTGGCTTAATCTAGATTCATCAGTGAAAGGTACACAATGAACATTTGTGTACAAGTTTTTATGTAAACAGTTATCCATCTAGGATTGGAATTGGTGAATCAGGTAGCAACTCTGTGTTTAATTGCTTGAGGAGTTGCTATACCATTTTCATTCCCATCAGCAGTGTATAAAGGTTAAATTTGTTCACATTCTTTAAATACTTATCTTCTTTAGCAATAGCTATCTGAGTCAGTGCTTTAGTTTATCTCATTGTAGTTTTGATTTCCATTTTCCTGATGGCTAATCATTTTGAAGATCTTTTCATGTGCTTATTAACTATTAGTTTATCTTCTTTTGAGAAATGTCTATGCAAGTATTTTGCCCATTTTTAAAAAACTGTCTTGATAGGGATTTAAGGGTTCTTTGCCAGATGTAGAGGCACACACCTGTAATCCCAGCCCTCAGGAGGCTCAGGAGGCTGAGGAGGATTACTGGGAGTTTGAATCAAGCTTGAATTGCATAGCAAGAATAT
>NW_004524873.1:1359717-1362690 GCF_000260255.1 Octodon degus
TCGGGGATTGAACTCAGGCCCTTGGGCTTGCCAGAGAAGCGCTTATTCCACTGAGCCATCTCCCAGGCGCCCCCTTCTTGTTGTTGAGACTGGGTCTTGCAATATAATTCAAGCTGGCCTTGAACTCATGGATGTGGGCTCACATTTGCTGTGAATCTCCAGCCTCCGCCTCTCAAGTGTTGGGATTACAAGTGTGTGTCACCACATCTGGCTCCTTTTTACCTTTCAGGTGGTATCCTTTGTAGCATATTTTTTTAAACTTTAATACAATTCAATTTATCTATTTTTTCTTTTGTCATTTTGCTTTTGATGTCATTTCTAAGAACTCTGTATAACCCAAAGTCACAATGATTTACTCTTTTATTTTCTTTCAGGAGTTGGCCTGGAATTTTTTTTGAACTCTGGAGTCAGATTAAACTGGTTCATAATGCTTGCCTATAATTCTTTTTAAAGATATAAAGCAGATCATGAAATGCTTCTTATAACCTACCAATGTGTGCACAGAGTAAAATCTAGGGTGCTTGTCAAGGCTTACAAAATCTAGAATGATTTGTTCCCTGCCTACCTGACTAAACTTTCTTTGTTCCACTTGCCCTGAACTTTGTTTCTCTTAGAGTATGATGAGTTTATTTTCTCTTTAAGCTTTTGTGTGGTTCACTCCCTATCATTATTCAGGTAGCTATAGAAATACCAGCTCTTATTACATTCTTTAAAATATACCTCTTAAGCCAAACATGTGGGTACCTGCCTATAATCACAGCACTTTGTGAGGTTGAGGTATGAGGATCACATGTTCAAGCCCAGCCTGGACAACTTAACACCTTAGTGAATCCTGTCTCAAAAAAAAAAAAAAAAGTAGGCTGAGGATATAGCTCAGGGCAAAAACCCTGGGTTCAATAACCAGGGCTGTAAAATAGATAAATAAACAAACCAACATACCTCTTACCAACTATCTGGTTCATATTCTATGTCCAAATATTCTGTTTCATTTCATTCATAACACTTTTTCCACTTCATATGGTTTATTTACTTATTCTAGCCTCTCTTTAACATGTGAACTTTGTAAGCATGAACTTTGTTTTATATACTAGTCTATTGTTAGTACCTAGAATAGTATTAGCACACTGTAGATATTCAATAAATATTTTTCTTAAGGAATTAAGTGGCAGTGGATGAAATTACCCATAAAGAATGGCAGCAAAAGAGAGTGAAGGTCATCTAGACTTGGAAACCTCAGAAACATCAGCATTTATAGATTTAGCAAAGGAAGAGGCACCAATGAAAAGAGAATGAATAAACTTAGAAAGGGAAGTAAAAAGTCAAGAAACACTGATCTTTTCAGATTATTTGTATCAAGGAAAAGAGAATTGACTTGGTGTTCTCAACATGATAGTACCAAGTATTATTATAAAATGCTGACTCTGTCAGCAACATTTTATAGATATTATAAGCACTGAATTCTGAAGTCTATAAAGATCCACATATGAGTCAGTGCTCTTAAAGCTCTTAAATAATATGAAATTGAAGAGTTAGAAAGTTTCTTCTTGTACCTGTGTTTCTTTAAGAGTAAATGAAAATTTTTAGAAATTTCCAGGGGCTGGGAGATGGCTCAGTAGAATAAGCGCTTCGCTGGCAATCCCAAGGGCCTGAGTTCAATCCTTGGTTCTGCCAAAAAAGAAAGAAAGAAAGAAAGAAAGAAAGAAAGAAAGAAAGAAAGAAAGAAAGAAAGAAAGAAAGAAAGAAATTTTTCGAGGGCCAGCCAAATAGCTCAGCAGATTAAAGCGCCTGTAAGCAGGCACAGGGGCTGGGGGTTCTATCCCCTGGCCTGCCTGCCAGCCCCACCCGTGGGGCGCACTGAAAGGGCAATTGAGACTGGGCATGGTGGTGCGCCTCTGTAATCCCAGCTCTTGGGAGGCTGTAAACAGGTGGATAACTATCAGTCTGATCTAGTAGTGAGACCCTAAACACCCTATAGACCCTTCCCTAAGAGTACAAAAGAAAAAAAGAAATTTTTCTGAGTTTAAGATACAGCATACTTATATTTTTCTCCATGTACATTAGTGAATTATATTATTATTCATTCTTTTAATCTATACAAGGAAATTATTAGGGCTAAACTATTTTAGGATATCAGCAAAAAGTACTTAAGGATGTATAGCTAAGTTGCCAGCAGTGTTTATCTGTTGAAAGATCTCTTGTATTGTCAATATATAATAGTATAGACAATGACAGATATACTTATATCAATCAGAAAACAAGTTAGTATGGGTAAGCTTAAGGAGAAAAAAAATGTTCCCAAATTGGGAACAGAAGGAAGAGTGAAATCTTGTTCAGCCATTCCAATGAAATGAATGTACACTGATGTGTAAAGATGCCCACACATCATTGTTCAGCAGAAAAGAACAAAATGCCATCTTTGTAAATCCACTTTAGTTTTAAATATGCAAAAATAACTTTAAAGTTTGTGTAACCTTTGTATTGACTTTGACAAAGCTGTGGATCTGTTAGAATAAATTTTTACCATAATGAACATGTACTGTCTATTAAAAAATAGTTTAAAATACAATGTAGATAAAAATCAATACTTTTTATAATGTTATAGGACAGTTATAGGAATGGAGATTCAGGTTAATGGTGAGCTTGAAGAAATTGTCCCAAGTTCAAATCCAGACTCCCAAACTGAAGTAGAGGAAGGCTTATATATTCACAAGGACTACAGTGAAGTCTTTACAGTTGACACATATTTGGAAGAATGTTTAGCACTTCAGACACAGACCCAAGGTACAGCAATTGTTATTTCAATTGTCATAAAATAATTCTTACTAATGTATTATTTTCTTTTCAGTATAATTAAATTGAGTTTTTACTTTAATTGGATTCTTAATTTTATAAAAGATATCTACCTAATTCAGTGTATGCCTTGCCATGTTAGGAAAATAGCTCTCTTTAATATTAATATATATATATATATAT
>NW_004524873.1:1363268-1365299 GCF_000260255.1 Octodon degus
ACAAGCATATAAAATTGGTCAAAGTAAAAATTTTAAACATTAACTGGTATCTTCAAAAAACTGATAGAAATTAGTAGTAAAGTCATCTTAGCTATCCTGTGTATATACTTACATGATTTTTCCCCTTTTTCTCCTTTCCCTTATTTCAATTGTTTATTCTTATATTTAGTTTCTTTCCCTTTTGCTTTATCTATTGTACCTTTCAGATTTTATTTATTTTTTCAGGCTCTTAATGGTAGGGAGACAATACAATGTTTACATATGTGGATCTGAATTATTTCACTTACGAGTATAGCCTCTAGTTGCCTCCAGTTTATCTTTCCTTATAGCTGAGTGAATACTCCATTGTATAAAAATACCACATCTGTTTTATCCATTCCTCAGGTGATGAGCATTTGGGTTGTTTCCAATATTCAGCTATGACAAATTGTGCTGCTACAAACATGGCTGCACATATATAGCTGTGGTATGAGGTTTTCAGTTCTTCTGGAAAAAATACCCAGAGGGAGAATAGCTGGGTTGAATGGGACCTCTAATCCTAGTTTTTGAGGATTCTCTACATTGATTTCCACAGTGATTGTACCAGTCTACATTCCTACCAACAGTGAAGAAGGGTTCCTTTTCCTCCACAGCCCCTCCAGCATTTGTTATTTGTTGATTTCTTGATGATGTCATTCTTTCTGGGGTGAAATGAAATCTCATTGTTGTTTTAATTTACATTTCTTGATTGACAGGTGGTGTTGAACATTTTTTTCATGCTTTTATTTTCCATTTGTATTTCTTCCTCTGAGAAGTGTGTATTGATCTCAGATAACCATTTTTGGATTGGGTCTTTGAATTTTGGGGGCCTGATTTTTTTTTGTTGTTATTTAGTTCTTTATGTATTCTAGATAGAAGTCCTTTGTCTGAGTGACTGTTGGTTAAGATTTTTTTCCCAATTTGTGGGTTGTCTTTTCTCTTTGTTGGTGATTTGTTTTGACATGCAGAAGCTTCTTAATAAGATGAGATCCCAGTTCTTGATTCTTTGAAGTATTTTCTGTAATTTGGTTTTCATTCATGAACTGTGCCTACCCCTATGTCATCAAGGTTTCCACTTAATTTCTCTTCTAGTAGATTTAGTGTTTTTGTCTTGATATTTAGTGCATGTAAAATGAATACTTGAACATGCAATTATTTGGTATTTCTTTTAGCTATATGTCTACTAGAATAGTATCAGAATACTTTGTTAAGGCCAGCTTTATTTATCATTATTGGTATATCACAGCTGATGTTGTAGTAATATATTTAAATCAGTGAACAAAAAATACATTTTTAATTGCATTTTGAAAATTGCTGGTGTTGGGCAAGGGATATGGCTCAATGATAGAAACACCTTCCTGGCAAGTGCAAGAGCCCAAGTTCAATCCCCAGTACCAAATAATAATAATAATAATAATAATAATAATAATAATATAAAATGAAATTGCTTATGCTTACTGGTCATCTGAATCATTTTCTTTTGTGAAATAATTCTTCCCCTTATATATATCTCTATTCATATATATTATGTGTATATTTAAAGACATCAGTAATTCCAAATGTATTTGAACCTAACCAGTTCTGTTAGTGTTTCTTTTTAAGTTTTTTTCATTATTTTTGTGCTAAGAAAATTTTTCCTTATTTAAATAGCTACTTATTTTTGTATTAGGTTTTATATAATCGTATCACACATGTTTATATATTTAAATGCCAGGAAAAATATTTTTTCCAGATGTGTTGGCAGTTGTCCCAATATCATTTATGGAATAGTCTCTTCCTTTCACACTAATTAGAAAAGCTACGTATGGGCTAGGGAGCTAGCTGGGCAGCCTAAGAGCCTGTCTGGCAAATGCAAGGTCCTGAGTGCCAGTACCTCACGCTGTGCAGCCCAGGAACTGGGTGTGGTGACTCATGCCTATAATTCCAGTGCTGATGAGGCTGAGACAGGAGGATCACTACAAGTCCAAACTGCATAATGAGACCCTATATCAATAAAATTTTTAAAAATTAGGT
>NW_004524873.1:1365998-1370808 GCF_000260255.1 Octodon degus
CGGTCTGTGTAGTGAGACCCTGTAGACTCTGTACTAAATACATTTAAAAAATAAATCTTATCTTTTCTTCCCTAGTAATAGGTTCTCTTTTTTCCTGCTTATTTTCATAGCTAACTGGAAAAAATTTGTTTCCTGGTGATGAATTATCATTCCTCCACAATAGATGCAAACAGTCTTTGTGTATCTGTGGAACACATGTAGTACTTACTACAAAGTAAAAACTCTGTGGAATGCTATCTAGCCATAAGAATATGATACAGCACCTATCACAAGTCTTTGTATCATTTTTTTAAAACTTTGGTTGTGGTGATATGCTGCCCTCAAGTGGCTTCATCAAAAAAAGGTCTTAGAAACAAGACCTGATTACAAACAGATGTCCCCATATTCTCCTAAAAGTATCAGGATATGACTGTAGATCAAAAGACAGCTGGAAAGTCTGCATTTTGGAGAAGAAAGAAAAGATGGAAATATAAACTCATTCTGCTTTTACTGTTAATATGGCCTTATTGATATTTGCAAAATGAATTATATAAATACATCATCTTTAACTTCTCAGATAAGCTGTCCCTAAACATAGAATTGATTGACTACCTTTCTTTAGTGTGTTATGAAAAGCTGTTGATCGTGAGATCATCAATAACCTAAGGGGTTTGTATAAACAGCCTTTTAGAAAGCTGATTTATGTTATAGGATCTCTTTTGGAGTGCCTATTTAGCTCCTGTCAAAGAGATGTCACTGGCTGCTTCCCTTACACAACATATTTATTAGACACCTGCATACCATGTATGTGGTTGGCCATAATAGACATCATTACCTCAAAACTCAGTATTAATTCCTCTCTCATTACATTCTACCATCACTTAATTGAAGGTCATTGTCCACAAAAAAGAGCCCATTGCTTGTCCCCTTCATGTGGTGCCCTTCATGTTGCAGTTTTACTCTCCAAGGAAATCTTTAACTGAGCATACATTTTTATTTTTATTTTTTCATTCAGGAGCTTATTGAAGAATGAAGGAAGGCTTTATGTCCCTTCCAATGGCCCAGTAACAAAGCATTAGACACCTAGTCTGGTTATTAAATATTCTAGACATAACAAAATGGGGATAGAGAAGAAAAATTTATCCCAGAAGTAATTAGTACTGTTGCTTATTACTGAATATATAATACTTCTCAAATAATGTTGCTATATAATTTTCATTGTAATTAATTTTATAGAATTCATACATAATAATCATGTATACATAACTTTTGGATGATCAGAGTTGGTTTCATTTGTAGGCTTTGTAGATCATTTCTTTTCCGTACAAGTCATTCTATGGGGATAAATTTGGGGAATTTATTAAATTAAATTTTATTTATTTTGATACAAGGTCTCTCTATGCACTTTGGACTCAAAGTGTTCCTCCTGTTTCAGCTCTCCAGCTGTGAGATTACAGGTGTGAGCTACCACACCCATTTTCCGGACACAGCATCCAGTACTAGAGATTGAACTCAGGACCTTGCGTTTGTCAGGCAGGCACTTAGAATGCCAAGCTGTCTCCCCAGCTTCTAAATTGGGAATTTTTGAGTTGAAAAACTTTAAGGAAGAAAAGACTAGAGTCGAACAAAATCAAAAGGTTTTATTTCTTTAACTTTTGGTGAATATTTTGAAGCAAATGATATTTTTCTCTGTCAATTAAATTAATCTTTATTGATAAAGCATAACCCATTGTAGTACAACTATTGTGGAACATTTGGCTACTCCTCAGTGTACCAAATAATATTAAAATTTATTGCGCTTTTCTCTATATTCTAGTATTGTTACATGCTTTATATGCACAGTACAATGAAGAACTAAAGGTTTTAAAATGTTTCATAAAACTCAGTTATATCTGATGACTACTTATAGTAGCTATATCCTTTTGTATAACTTTTAGATTTTTAAATTTCTTTTTAGATTTATATATTAAAGATGAAGAAGAAACTATAACAAACAATTTGATGACCCATAAAGGTTACCCACCAACTTTCAATACTCCAGTGAGCAAATTGAAACCATTTTTGATAAAGGACCCCCTTTCAGATTTCAAAGAAGCTAATTTTTCCAGGTATTTAATTATCCAGTGCTATAAATACCTTTATAGGAGGAAATATTCCTTCTTTGAACACATTTAGACATTATCAGTTATATTTTACCTTTGCTTTACCTCAACTTCTATTTTAATGTTTTTATTGGCTACACTTATTTTATAATTTTCTTTTAATAAATATTGTTTGTTTTTTAAGGAAACATTTCTCTTTTCAAGAAGATTTAGAAATTTCTATGAAAGAAGATTTTTATGTGGATAAAGAGAATGTTTATCAGGAGAAACAAGAAGATTCAGCAGGTTTGAGTGAGGTTGTAACACTTGCTTTCAATAATGTCTTTATAAAAGTAAGGAAGCACGCTTTTATAAATTTCAGTAATATGCGTTTAAATGATATCATATTTAGAAGATTTAATAATGGGTTGAATGCATATCAATTAAGGGGTCAAACAGACTTCTAAGTAGTGGTTCACAGCCTTAGCTGTACATTGGAATTACCTGAGACTTTTTTGTAAAAAAAAATTGAACTATGGGTTCTACCCAAATATACTGTGATTTAATGGGTCTGGTGTACAACCTACCTATATAAAATTTTAAAACTGCTCCCAGTGATTTTAATCAGTTACCTATATAAGATATTACATAGTCATGTCTAATTTAAAAATTGTGGACTATAGTTAGAAATGTTGGTTTGTGAGTTATGCACAAAATGGATGGTATTTGAGCTATTAGAAAAGTGATCTCACCGAGAGAGTAAGCATATAGATTGTCTAATATAAGGAAGGCAGCATTTTTGCACATTGAAAACCAATACTCTCAAATTTTAGCATACAATTCCAATAGCTCACAAAATTATTGTTATATTACTATATAAAGAATTCTAGCAGTTGAGACTACAACTGACTTTTTGCAGGTTAGCCAGCTGAAAAATCTAAGTCCATATAGATTAGATGCATTCACAGAGTTAATTAAAATTTTTTTGAGGGCAACTGTGTTTTAAATTAGGATATTGCTTAATACAGTCAAATGCAATACCTACAGTGCAATTAAGGTACTTAAAGGGTTTCCTTGCAGCTAAAAATTTAATATGATGGAAAAAATATTAACTTATGTCTTAGTCGTTTTCCCCTTGGCCCTGCTTTCCTCTTCATCTAGTTGTGCATACAATCACTGTGAGGAATCTAGTTTTGTGGACATAAAAGGGAAAAATTGCATGGAGTGCAGGAAAGATTCATTTTATTCCATCATATTTTTTGCTTCTCCCATTCACTGTCTCTTATTTATTGAAGTAATTATTTTTAATTTAGAATCTTAAAATTTTGCTACTAGCTGACAGTTAGATACTTTTGCATGTAGGGTTATGGTATATCACTGATACAAGCATAAAAGTTACTACTCAGAGAGCATATTACTTGTAATTAGGACTTATTTTTGGCTGCTACCCTTCTACTTAAAAAAACCACATGTATAAATGTTTAAAACCTTGAGTGTGGGTTTGATTTAAAATTTATCATATCATTTAAGCAAATTTATCCATTTATGAATTTTTTAATATTTACCTGGAATATCTCCCTAAAATCTTTTCTAAAAACTGATATATTATTTCAGCCATCAACTTTTCCTTCTGAGTTTGAATCCTTAAAACCTACAAACCTCAAACAAGAACTAAAGGAATCATTAAATTTAATGCCAGAAATAATAAATTGTGTAGATGAAAATGAAAAACTTTTTAAAGGAGGTGAGAATGAATTATTAAATGTATTTATTATGAAACTACTGAATAATGTTTATTACCCTGGTCCTTATTTAATAAAACATTTTCTGAGTCTTTAAATTTTATGAAAATGCTCTACACGCTATACATTGAAATCTCAGGATTGTTACTGATAAGACTCTTTCCACACTGTCATAATTTTTCTTTCCTTTGTGGTTCTGGGGCTTGAATGTTGGCCCTTGCTCATGAGAAGCAGGTACTGTACCCCAATCTACATCTCTAGTCTTGCCATTTTCTTCACATTACTTCCAGACTTAAAACTTCTCTGAAATTAATCTGTTTCAAAATAAATACATAATAAGGCTAAAATACCTATGATGATACTGATTTTATGAAGAGCTGTTTTCATATTTACAATGAAAGCACTATCAACCTCTATACTGATTTCACCTTAGAGTGGTACACAGTTAAGACACACACAATAAGGACTCATAGAATCAGAGAACTGGGAAAGTCATAGCTTAGAAATTTGTTGATTTCATCTCAATTAATCTCAGTAAATATTACTGAGTTATTTTTAACTGTAATTTGACTGCAGATACTTAATTGCCCTCTCATGAATTTCATTTGACGTGATCGAAGTTATATTACATCAGGAAGAATGAAAAGGGGATATGTAATATCCATTGAGGACAAGAATACTGTACTTGCCACTAACAGAACACAGACTTGAATTGTTGCAGATAAGACTAAATTAAAGAAGTCCATTTATCCCTTAAAGAAGTATGCAAAATTAGCAGTGTGAATTTGTGGTTCCCAACAGTAACTGATCAGTTTATAAAGTGAAAGCAAAGAAATGAAAATCCAACTGAGAAAATGATTCATATCTACATCAGTACTAAAAAGTAATTAAGAACTCAAAGCTGGGGCTGGAGAGATAGCTCAGTGGTCTAAAGCACCATGCTTAGAGTCCCAGCCCAGGTGCAGCGTGGGCCGGACCCTCTCCCAGCCCCTCGGGCCGCCCCCCACC
>NW_004524873.1:1379253-1393854 GCF_000260255.1 Octodon degus
GCTTAATAAAAAGGGAATCTTAATATGTGGTATTTTGTCACTGGCTTCTTTCACTTAGCATAATATTTTTAAGTTTATTGATATGATAGCATGGATCAGTGTTTAATTCTTCCTTATAGCCAGATGATATCCACTTATATAGCTATATCACATTTCATTTTTCCACACACTTATTAATGGGCATTTGAGTTATTTCTACTCTTTAGGTATTCTAATCTTGATATGAACATCCATATACACATTTTGTACATATATGTATTTTTTCATTTCTGAGTATAGACCTAGGAGTGGGAATTGCCGGATCATATGAGCTCAATGTTTAACTTCTAGAGAAACTTCTAGAATGTTTTCCAAAATGGCTGTGAAACTTTTTACTCCTACTAGAACCTATGAGAGTTCCACTTTGCTGTCTGTTCTCCAAAGCTTGTATGACTTTCTAAATAGCCCCCCTCGCAGGTGTGAAGTGCCATTTTACTACAATTTTGGTTTTCACTTCCCCAGTGGCAAATGATGTTGAGCATCTTTGCATGTAATTGCTCATCATTTGTATCCATTCTTTAGAGCAATGTGTTTAAATCCTTCACCCATTTTTAATTGGATTAGTTTCATTTTTATTCTTTCATTGTAAGTTTACCTCATTTGTTTTTGTTTGTAAATTGGCCCTTTTCTGCCTTCCTTAAAGTTAGTTTTTTAAAAAAAATTTTAAAGATAAATAGTTCTTATTTAAGGTGTACAACATGATGTTTTGATATATGTATACTTTGTGAAATGATTAGCACAAACAAGCTAATTAATGTATGAATTACGTCACATAGGTATTTTTTATGTGCAACAAGAATATTTACAATCTACTCTTTCAGCAAATTGTGTGCACACAATCTAAGAGAGGAAAAGAGGCTTGCTCCCCTCCCCACATCCCCTTCTTTTTGCTCTTGCTGCTCTTGCTGTCTCCTGCCGTCATGGACAGTTGCCCTTCAGCTGAGCCAGCTGATTATGGACTGAAACTTCTACAAACTGTAAGCTAAACAAGCCTTTCCCTCTTTAGTTTTGAGGGTGACGTATTTTGTCTCAGCAATGTGAGAGAAATAATCAAGACTGGTATTTTAAAAGAAAAAGGCCATGGACCATATTATTGAAAAATTAATTTAATGGTGTTTTTGTTGATCTTAGAAATTTTTTCTTTTCAGATCTTCCTGTCAGTCATGGAGTTGATATTGAGGATATAAAGTGCACCTACACAGAAATTTTAACTATTCAAAGCCAGAGTGAACCAGAATGCAATGAACCAGGTAGAAAATGTGAATAAATCATTATACTTATCAAAGATCACCTACATATTCATAATAATCTATTACAAATCAGTTTTCATGTTTAAAATTTTATTACTATAATTCTTGGTTTTTTATTGACCTTGTTATATTTGTTGTCAGAATCCTACCAGCTTCAAAAATGAATCATATATAGAGGAGATTAGAGAGGTGAAATGGAGGAGCATTGATGTTAAAAATAGAAATTTTAGTAAAATATTGTAACTCATTAAATAACATTTTATTAGTAATAATTCTGATCTTTGTTATACCTTCTAAAAATTTAACTTTAGTCCCCCCAAGGAATCCTATCATTCTTTGCTCTGTCATTATTCTCTTAGAAATTTTGAAACCTCAGAATTGTCTTTTGCTTCAGTATAGTGCCAAGTTGTGTTATTTCTTAAGTATATTGATGATATTATTATTTAGTTACATCTGTGATTGATCAAATTAATAATCTATTTGGAAGTTTACTGCTTTATTTATGAAAAATGATAAAACTACACTATTTTAACAGTGAATGAGTTTCAAAGTCAAATCTGTCATTCTATAGTTCTCTGTGAGGCCATCTAGAGTCAAGACTCCTTAAGATGAAGAATTATTCTTTATTATAGTACTTGTTTCACATCACCAACATTTAGATTAAAACAGCACTATCTCATGAATAGTGATAATATAAACTGTCAGAATTGAAGCCATGTGATATGTAAAGTTCTCAGAACTTTTAAAAAAGTAAAGCCAGTAAAATTTAGCTATCAATGTATTTTTAAAGATCACCACTATTGCCAGGGTCAGTGATTCCCATCTAGTTGTGAGCCTGAGGTAGTAGGATCACAAATTTGATGCCAGACTGGTTAGGAAGACCCTGTGTGAAGAAAAAAAAAAAAAGGCTGGTGATATAGCTCAGTAATGTAGTGCTTTCCTAACATGTGTGAAGCCCTGAGTTCAATCCCTAGTAATGAAAAAAGAATCATGATTATTATAGGTGAGATGCCATGTGATATATAGAGTCTGCCAAAAAAAATGTATACATCAGGGAAAAAAACCTGTATAAATTTTAAATTTACTAAATTTATCATTACATTATGAGACTAATATTTGGCCTCTGTGATTTCAAGAGGCACTCAAAGTAGTGTCCATTAGCTTCTATATATTAATATGGCAAATGTCTGAAGTGCGTATACATTTTTTGGCACATTTCATATATGTAATTCCTTTTATAGATGAAAATTTAGGATTTGTTTTATTTCTCAAGTAATCCAAATTTCTTTTAATTGAAATATTTGTGTTGTAACAAAATGATCAAACATAATAATTGTTTACAAAGAGTTCTAAATTTTATTTTATTTAATGTCAGGTAATTTTAAATTTTCAGATATTCTAGGAGAGTCAGGAAGAGGATTAACTCAGCTACACCAAACAAGCCAACATTCTCTAGTGAATTCATCATGTCTGGGACTTCAGACATTTTCATTTTTTGCAGCTTCCTTGTATACAACATGTCAGTCATTGCCATTTTCTTTTGTTTGTAAAATGTAAGTAAGAATTATATCTAGAACCCAACTTGCAATTCAGAACAAGATACTTTAACTGTAATATTTCCACATAAAGGCAATTTCCAGAATACTTGTATGAAAAAATGTAAAATAATATAGTGTCTATTATAAGCAACTGGAGAGAGTATGAGTATACATATTTGATTTTATGTATACAGCATCTTTTGAAAGGGATATGAAAAATAACACTGGTTGTGTCCCAAAGACAATTATGTAACCTAGTAATACCAATAAGAAAATTTTCAGTCTAGTCTTTTAAGCATTTAGAGTTTTGAATGTTAACATGGTACTATTAAAAATAAATAATTTGAAAATTTTAAGATACAGACGTTGAATTTCTATGCTTAAGACGTTGCCATTGGACACTTGGCAATGGTGAGGCCGCTATTGGTACTCACTGCCATGAAAGACAGTTCATGATGTATCAGTTTGCTAGGGCTGCCAGAACAAATACCACAGGCTGGTTGGTATAAACAACAGAAAGTTATTTCTTCAATTTTGAAGGCTAGGAATTCAAGAACAAAGGCCCACAGGATTGGTTTCATTTTATTTGGCTTATGAATGGCCATCATTTCCTTTTGTTCCTAGGGTCTTTATCCTGTCTACATCCTAACTACTTCTTATAAGCATACCAATCATGTAGGATTAGGGTGCACCTTAATGATGCCATTTAAGCCTCTTGGTAAACCCTGTCTCTAAATATAGTTACATTTTGAGATAGCTAGGTTAGGGCTTCAACATATGCATTTAGAGAGAGGCAGAATTAAGCCCATGGTCAGTGCTTTAAAGCTCTGAACTAGAGCCAGGCAATCTATCTTTAGGGTTTACTAACTTTATAAGCATAAATTGCTCTGTGCCTCAGTTTTTAAATCTGATTGTGTCTATTTTGCAAGGTTCTTACAAGATCTTTTAAAATATTTGTCATAGATCTCTGGACAGGAGCAGCCAAAGATCACAGAGTGACATGCAAATGGATGACCAATAGATGAGTGTCCATTAGTTTACTCTTCTAAGGAATCAGGAGTCATATCCCATTTCTAACAGAGGATATCCCCTAACCTGGTTCACCTTAGATATAATCTCAGTGCTGGGAAAACCATACATGTTGAACCAAAGCTTACTCCATAAATCTGTTCAGTATACCCCACTGTTACTGTACACAGTGGTCTAAAGTCCTAGAATTGATATTACAGGGCTAGATCATAGTATTTTAGTTGGAGCCAAAATTATATAATGGGCTGGGGAGATAGCTCAGTGGCATAAGCGCCTGCCTGGCAAGCACAAGGTCCTGAGTTCGATCACAACAACAAAAAGTACAAAATTGTATAGCTCAGTAGCTCAGCATATATGACCTTTAACATAATCTGAGATAGCTTTTGTTGCTTACTTATACCAGGTGACATACATCTAAGTTATTATTTTCTAAGATAGATTAGTCTGTTATTTTAGAATAAATTTACACTGGTCCTGCTGCTTTTGCCATTTACAAAAATGGAAACAGAGCCAGTATTATCTACTTTCCCATAATAAACTTGGAATTTAATGTATCCTAAAATAACTCACATTCAGGAAAATCTGTAATTCCTTAATGAAACAATGTAAGCCTGGAAATATGGAGGCTGTGTACTGAGTTTGAAATTTAGTTGTGACTGGCTCATCTGTCAGAGAAGTAGCCTCTTAATTACTGCAAGTAACTGGAATCAAGCCTCTAGGATTCATTACATGCTTAGAATTCTGTAATAGTCTCAGGAAGGTATCCAGCCATTAAATAGAACAGCCAGCACTGAAGGGCATAAGTATATCATAATTTGTTCATTAAGAATTATTTTGCATTGGTGAGGTAAATTTATGCTATACAGAACTCTATCATGAACTACTAATACTTTTAATGTCCATGTTACATATGAACTCTGAAAAGATGTTGTGACAAATAGGAAAACTACCTATAATTTCTTTAAATATTTTAGTCCCTTTGTCAAGGTAAAAAACAGTTTCAGGATATATTATTCTGTCTATATTAGGCTGTTTTACTCCATGTAGCCTAATCCATCTGTTATAGTAGGTTGGCAATTGAAAGCACAAACTAGCAGAATTAGTATAATCTTGATTTCAGTTTTACATTAAAAGCATTTATTTAACTATAAAATCATTTTAATAACACATATTTATTATTATAACTCAAATATCTAATGGAAATTGGTGAAGCAAGTCTTATCTAATGCATTATAATTTGGCAAAGTTGGAACAAAAATGACTTTTAAATTAGCTAATGGATCTAAAGCTATTTGAAACAACTCTAAGTTATTTTATCACTACTTCATTTACCAGCAAGAGAGAAATCACCTCCATTGATTTTGATTATAAAAATGTAAAACTCTTACTTTTTTTTTTTTTTTCCAGTGGAAACGGGAATTGAACTCAGGCCCTTGTGCTTGCCAGGGAAGCATTTATTCTACTGAGCCATCTCCCTGGCCCTGAAACTTTTACTTTTAAAAATAACTCATTGGGGTTGGGGAGACGGCTCAGTGGAATAAGCGCTTCCCTGGCAAGCGCAAGGGCCTGAGTTCAATCCCTGGTTCCATAAATAAATAAATAAATAAATAAATAAATAAATAAATAAAAATAACTCATAGTTTAGGCATAAAACTAAAAATGAAAAGTGTTGAATTTTTTTAAAGGAAGAGAAAATAATAATCTTAATTTCTTTGTATAGTTAATTATTTTTATTTCAAAATGTAGAATTTTGGTTGGAAATAATGTTCAATTAATAAATATTTTTAGTGCCTGTTACATGCAGACTCTGTTAGGCCAGGTGTGGTGGCCCATACCTGTAATGCCAGCACTCAGGAGTCTGAGGCAGGCGGTTCATTGCAAGTTTGAGACCAGCTTGGGCTACAAAGTGAGCTCAAGGCCAGCCTGAACTGCACAGTGGGACCCTGTCTCAAAAAGATCAAGGTGGGGGGGAACTGTTTAGGAGGCTAATAGAAAAATATGTATAAGTTTTTATTTCCTGATTATTATTATTATTAACTGATTAGCAACTTTGAATAAATTTGTATTACCAAAGAATTTATCAAATTCAGGTATGTCTTTGGAATGTACCAGTAAGAACAAAATATTTGCCAGATTATATGTGGCTAACCTAAATATTTCTCCTTCCTTTCACTTAAAAATATATGTCTATGATCAAGTGTCTGATTATCAAAGAAACCTTGGTTAGAGTCAGACATTGTCTAGAGTGTCACTTTCAAGCCGGGATTTTTAAATTATGTAGGTAAACTAGATAGTTCAGGCATAAAACATGACTTTCTCCACTGTAGGTTGTCGAGTTAACTACCAGTACTTATATCAGCATACTATATAGTATATGTCCCATTTGAACAGAGAAATAATACGATTAATTGTCAATCAGGAGAAGTGATAAGTTTGCAACATAAAAGGTTTGTGAATTAATAGAGTCTCCCTTTCCAAGGCTGGTAGTTTCATAGCTACTGAAAGTTGTAACTTATAGTTTTTTGTTTGTTGGTTTTTTTGCACTGAGTATCATTTATCTTCAAAGTAGCTGTTTCAAAAATACTGATTTAGTTGCCAAGGAGATAGCTCAGCAGCAAAAATATTGTCTCTTGGCTGAGGATCAGAGACAGTCCAGAAGTTCTGTAGAGAATGGACTTGAGTACAAGAAATTAAAAAAAAAAAACAACTGAAGCTACTGTTTGTGTGGTAAGCATGGTAATTTTAATAAGGTTTTACTTTTATTTTTGGTGGTTTATAGGGTTTGTACTTTCATAGTTCATGGAAGAGTATGCTAAAGCTCTTCCCTGTCAACACCCTCTGGCTCCAGAGTACATTGAAGGAAGTAGAGGTAGGAGTAATTTATAGGCAGGTAGGAGTAATTAAGAGTTTTAAAAAAACCACATCTTCCTTGAGAAGCAAGAAGTATTTGGAATTTGTTCTATAGAGCTCTTATTTCTGTTTAGATGTTCATAGTTAATTTTTTACTTGCTTTTGAATATGAAAGTTACTTAGTAAAATACTTAACACTTAATGCAAAAGGACTTAATATTATTAATGTATTCAACTTTAATCTTTTTCAGTAGCTTGCTTACTGCTGAAGAAAAGGCTAATGAATGCTATATGGTATGGCAATTAGAAAGATGCAGAAATTTCTTGAACTCATTTTTACTTACAGGTAAGCAGAAAGTAGAGACAAAAAATATAATGAGCAGAAATGAGAGATACTGTATTTCGTTGAGCATTTCTTAACACAGAATATCTATAACTTGGCACAAAGCTAAATTATCCAGTTATCTGCCGAAAGGTTCATTATGCTAAATGCAGGAGTATATGACAAGATCTTGATTTTGCTGATTTTTCTGGTTAAAATATCTACACAAAGGACAAAAAGAAAAAATACAGGATGTACATAAAACAGTTCCATATGTATAGTTTGTATTTTCAAGTTCAATTAATTAGTTGTTTAAAAATTCTACATAGCTGATATGAAAAATAAAGTTTAGATTTTAGATTCCCAAGTTTTCCAAAAAGGGTATTTAAAAACATGTTAACAAAGTTTATGTATAATGTAACAAAATAGTTTTCAGTTAAGTATAAATCTAATGTGCATGTTCAAAAATTTATCTAAATAAGTTAAACTGTTTTCTATATCTGAATTTTTCCATTATGTAAGTAGACCTGATACAGTATTCTCTTACTTGTTACATTTGGAGGCCAAAATCAAAGTAAAAGCAAGAACACTGGGAAGTAAGAAAACATTTAAAAAAGTGACTTTTATTCTAATGATTTCTGCTATAAATCCTTCCTGGAGAAATATACTCTAGTCAATGCTTTGAAAAACTTTCACAATGTTCAAAGAGGTTGGGCTGGGGAGATAGCTCCGTGGTATAAGCTCCTGCCTGGCAACCACAGTGATCCAAGTTTGATCCTCAGTGCTGAAAAAAAAAAAAGTTCAAAGAGGCTGACAGACAAAAGTCACAAAATATATAGCCATCACTAGTGAGAGTCTAATGAACAACTAGTGATGTTCATTAGAACAGTGAACATCAAATCAGATGTATGTAATAAAATTGTCAGGCAGATAGTGCAAGATATGTTTAAGGTAAAAAGGTAAGAGAAATGTGAAGGAGAAAAGAAAGAGGAAAAACAAAAGAAATGATCAATTGAAATGCAAATAAGAAGTAAGTCTATGAAAAAATATTCAACATCAGTGGTCCTTTGAGAGATGCAGAATAAAACAGCGTTGAAATTCCATCTCAGCACAGAAAGAATGGCTATTGTCAATAAATCCACCAATAACAAATACTGGCAGGTCTGTTGGGGAAAAAGGAACCGTACTCCTCTCTGTAAGTAGGAGTGTGGACTGGTACAACTACTCTGCAAATCAGTGTGGAGCTTCCTCAAAAAACTAGGACTAGAGGTTCCATTTCACCCAGTTATTCCCCAAAGTATCTTTGGGATGATACTTTTGGGTATCTTCCCAAAAGTTTTAAAAGCATCAACCACAGCTATATATGCACTTCCGTGTTTATAGTGGCACAGTTTGTCATAGCTAAATCTTGGAAACAGCCCAAATACTCATCAACCAAGGAATGTAATAAAGAAGATTTTTTATGAAATGGAGTACTATGCAGCTATAAAGAAGGATATTGAATGGCTAGGTAAGTGGATGCATATTGAGACCATACTTTTAAGTGAGATGAATCACCACACATGTGAATGCCACATTGTCTCTCTAGTGTGAGAAACTGAAAGTGTAAATAAAGACCACAGTGTTATTAGGTATTGTGAGATAGGAACAAAATGTTTAAATGGGGAGGGGAGCAAAAGAAGGAGAGGGAAGTGGCAAGGAAGCAAAAGTGAGAAGAGAAGGAAAAAATAATGGAAACAAAGCTTTTGCAAATGGGAGAAGTTGAAGGAAAGGTAGGCGAATGGGAAAAAGGGAATCAAGTTATATTGTGTGCAGGTACAAACTATGATGAATGTGATCATTATGTATATCTAAAATATACCAAAAAATCTGATTGGAGAAAAGAGGGATCAAACAGATTGGTATCAGAACCATGTAAATCTTCCAGAAATAAATAAAACAAGTAAAAAAAATTGATAGATTCAGTAGTATATTATTTCCCAGTTAGATATTAATGAATTAAAAGGCATACTTGAAGAAATTATCCAGAATCTAGTAGACGAACAGAGATGAAAGCTATGAGAGGCTAAAAAACATAAAGGATTGAGTGATTCAGGTAGAGATTACACAAAATAAGAAGGTCACCTTTTTGAAGTGATGGCTAAAGTTTTCTAGAATTGCTGATAGACATCAGTCCACTGATCTACACACTCAGTGACTTCCATGTGGAATGGAAAGAATCACCCCGAACCTGTCATAGTAGCTCTATACCTCACCAAAGGCATAATGTAAGAATGAAAAATGCCTTCTCAATGACACCAATGGAAAGCCAGAAAACTTCTTTAATATACAAAGAATAAACTATAATTTTATGTTCCGCAAGAGTGTAAGTCAATAAGGTTTAAAAGAAGATATTTGCAGAAGTTGAAACAGCAGAGACTTTCACTAAAAGAAACTGTAAAGGATACTAATGAAGCAGAAGGAAGTGATCCCTAATGCAAAGTCTGAAAACTACAGAGGAATGATGAGGAAAGATATTTATACAGGTGGTAAATGTCCTGACAATGCACTAGTAATGGTGCTGTAATAGGTTTTCAAGGATAAAAGTGCTAGGTTAGACAGCAAGTATGAAAGCTTCATAAACTATAACCTTATTAAATTATCATAATATTTTAGAGAAGGTTGATTCTTCTTTGCTTGGTAGTGAGTGCAATTTTTTCTTTTTCCATATATTCCCCTGTATGAAAAAATTGTGTATTTCACAGTACAGAAATGAAAATGAAACTAAATATTGATACGTTTAAATTCCAACTCTAGGGAGTGACAAGATAGCTGCATAGTCTTAAGTGCCTGCCTGGCAAGCACAAGGACTCTGGTTTGATCCCTAGTACCACATGCCATGCAGGCCTTGCGCCCAGCTGACCACTGAAACCAGGTGTGGTGCCACCGGTCTGTAATCCCAGTGCTAGGGAGGCTGAGACAGGAGGATCACTGTAAGTCCCAGCTGTGTAGTCCTGTACCAAGTAAATAAATAAATAAATAAATAAATAATCTTTAAAAAAGAATGTCTATTTCATAAGAGTGTGTGTCCTCTCAAAGGCTATAAGCATACATATTTGTAGCAGCTGCATTTGAAAGAGCCAAGAATAAGAACAACTTACATCTCCATGAGCAAGTGAATAGATAAACAAATTATGCTATGTCCATGTAATGGGACATTACTCAGTAATCAAAAGAAATGAACATTCTATTTACACATTTTTAAATAACATTTTAGAAATGGTGAACAGATTAATGGGTCCCATTAATAAATCTTACATTCTTCAAAACACTATCCAATCTATCAATTTAGTTATTGAGAATGGTTTAAAAAATATATAATTCTTTCTCTTGCTAAGTATACAATAACTTCTTAATGTTTCCAAAAATTGACTTCTGTTTTTATAGTAAATTGGGCTTTTATAAATATTAGCATCTTGAAAATAAAATACCAGATACAATTTCAAGTATCACTTTTTTATGTTATAGTATATTTCATAAAGAAATTCCATCATAGTTCCATTTATTGTGCTTTTCATTTCTTTTGCCCTCTAAACTATTTTTATTTGTTCATTTTTTTTCTAAGTGCCAAGAATTCAAGGGCTCAACAGCCAGTATTCGATTACAGAGCTGAAAAAGGTATTTTATATGGAAGAAAAGAAGCTTGTGGTTAATTATGTGAAGGCAAAGTGGTGCAAAAAAGCAGGACTCAGTCCAGTAACAAGAGAAACTTTGGAATGTCTAAGTGCATATTTGTGTCATGATCGTCTGTCTTCTAATAACATGGAAATGCAGATGACTTTGCCTACAGAAGTACTTCAGTTAGCATGTAAGTGCCTAATAGGAACTGTAACTTGTGTCAACATGTTTAAATGAGAAAATGTTAGATACTGGATTTCTTCTTAATGATTAGGGAAATATTAAGTTCTGGCATTAAATATTGGCTCTGTTCTGCCAGAATGTATGAGTTTGGGCTTCTTTAGACCCCATTTTCTTCCTCAAAAAAGAGGAACTAACTGTTAAGTCTATTCTGTCCTAAAATTCTATAGTCTCAGTTTCAGTTTCTAGCCATTTTCAATTAAAGTGACTTAATTTCCTTTTACAGATGATTAATTACTTGTATAGTTCTTGTGTCTAGGCACAAACGACCATTCTGTAGTAAGTGATTTTTTGACCTGACAGCTAAACTTTGGCATTCAATAATATCTAGCAATCTCTCTTCAAAAATACAAAAATCCTTCTGCATTACTAAAAAACTTACTAATTTAGCTTTTACTTATATAATTTAAGTAGGCAGAAATATCTTTTGAGTGTTTGCTTTTGTTATTTTTTGCTGTAAATTCTATCATAGCAAATGGCATATGTATGTAATATATGTATGAATTGCTTTATGATTAGTTTGTGTAATTAGTAATTTTTAATATTAAAAGATTTTGGAAAGTTTTTAATTAATATATTACAGAGTAATAATTATATTTAAAAGTGATTTTTAGAAACAATAATCTGCATAAGGAATGGGGATGAAAATTCTCATCAGAGAAGTATGTTTCAGAGAAACATTGGTACAGAGAACTTTGGGTGTGGCAGGGAGGAAAACAGATGAATGGCTTATACCAAGGAAATACAGTCAGTCCACCCCAAACTTTTGAAGGCATCCATGGTGTTTTTCATTTCTTTTATATTGTGCACTATTTCAATTTGTTCATTAGTTTTTTAATTTTTATTTTATTATTTTTTTTTCAGTACCAGGGATCAAACTCAGGACCTTGAGCTTGCCAGGCAGGCGCTTATGCCACCAAGCTGTATCCCTGGCCCTCATTATTTTTTTTTTTTTGCCATAGTTTTATTGATAAACAAATAGCAATGAGACAGTTTCAAATCAAACCTCATTAGTTTTTTTTAAGTGCCAAGAAATTAAGAGCCTAACAGGAAATATTCTCTTATAGACCTGAAAAAAAAATAAGAATTTTAAATGATTTGGTCAGTTTGTTAGACAAAGGGAAGAGGGTTTTATGGGGTCTTCAAACATCTAGATAATATTAATATTTAAAGTATTATAATATTCTCTGTGTAATCCAGTAGAACTGTGATAGTACTATATACTGTAAGTCTGTATTTAAGGAACAGTAACTTTCTGGACCCCACAGCCAAACTGTCAGAGTAGGAATACTTAAAAAGAAAATAGTAAATGAAAATCATTAGGAAAATGAATCAGTAATTCCTACTGACCTGCTAACAAGAGTTTATCAAAAAAAAAAAAAAAAAATCTCATAAGCGCTTGCCTGGCAAGCACTAGGGCCAGAATTCAATCCCTGGTTCCAAAAGAAAGAAAGAATATATCAGAGGTTGCAGATTGGTAGCACTCAGGCCATATTCAGCCCGTACATTATTGACTGACATAGTATAATATACATTACCTAACATTTCAAATTTGGGGGATTTAGCCAGGTGTGGTGACACATGCCTGTAATCCCAGTATTTGGTAGCTTGAGGCAGGAGGATTGCTGTGAATTTGAAGCCAGTCTAGGTTACCTAGTGAGTTCAAGACCAGCCTGAAGTATGGGGTGAGACCGTGTCTCAAAAAAGGGAAAAAAATCAAATTTGGGACATTTTACACATTGATATGTATGTTGAGTTTGTGTTTAAAATTCTAAAAAAACTGGACTCAAATTCTCATATGACAGCAGTTAGCCAGGGCCGTTACCAACTCACCACTTCAAACAGACCACATACTCTCCAACTCACTGTAGATTTCAGTACTCAGTGATTGAAGCCAAGCATCAGTTGGCATTTATATTACTTTTAGATATTGGCTTTACATTTAGTACAATTAAAGAAAATTAAATGTTTCTTGTATCAATATCTTTAATGCAAGCAAAAACAAACGATCATAGGCTATGCTTTTTGTAGGACAAGAATATAAACCTTGTCTTCCAAAGATTATGATTTAAGGACTAGCCATATACTTTGCTCATTTAAGTTACGTAGTTGGCCCTATAAGTGTGTAAGGGTTTTTGAAATCAACTTTATAAGGTTACTTTATGTATAATAAACTATACTCACTTTGTACAGTTTGATACATCTGAATAAGTTATGTGTATATATGAATCTGAGATACTAATGCCACAACTAAGATATAGTAGAATATTTTCATCACCTAGAATTTCCTTGTGCCCCTTTGCAATCATTCTCACTCCATTCCCCTTTTTTCCCCATCAGTCTTCACCTCTGCCTCTTGTGAACCCCTCTTCTACTTCTGTAACTATATATTAACTTCTCCTGTTTTAGAATGTCATTTCCAGTATTAGATAGTATGAATTCATTTGTGACTGGATTTTTATGTTTAGTATAACATTTTTCTTATCACATTTCCATGATGAATAGACCACTAGTTCATTTCTTTCTGTTGCTGAGGAATTTTCCATTGAATGGATATAGCAGAGTATATCACTTCCTACAATTTCTTTCCTGACTTTTTATTATTGTGAATAAAATTGTTGTCAGTGTTCTTATATAAGTCTTTTGGGGATTTTATCATTTTTCTTGTGTGAAATTCTAGAAGTAGAACTGTTGAATTTTATGATAGGTGTGTGTTTAATTGTATAAGAAACTACTAAATTGCTTTCCAGTGTATGTCACCATGGTACATTCCCTCCAGCAGTGTGCAAATTTCATTTACTCTGTGTCCTTATTACACTTGGTAGTAGTTATTCTAGTGGTTACATTGTAGTATTTAATTGTGTTTTTAATTTGTATTTCCATAAGGTCATGTGATGGTGAAAATCTCTTTACATGCTTAATGGCCTCTATAATTCTTCAATTTTTAAATATGACAGCTTTATTGTGAAAGAATTCAAATATTATAAACTTGACCCACTAATAGCATGCTCTTCACTGGTGTTTAATATTATCACAAAATGGTACAATTACCATAGACCATTTTAGAACTGTTTTGTTTTGTTTTGTTTTGTTTGTTTGTTTGGTTTGGTTTTTTATTTTGGCAGTACTGGAGATTGAACTCAATACCTTGTACTTGCCAGATGGGCACTTATGCTGCTAAACTATCTCTCCAGCCCTAGAACTCTTTCATCACACCAAAAGACACCTCATATCTCTTAACAACTATTCTACATAGTGCTTGGCTATGGGACTACTTACACATTTTCTGGCTCTGTGAAGTTACCTCTATCAATATTTCATAAAAATGGAAATGTGGAATTTTGTGACCATGTGGCCTTTTCCCTTAGTGTGTTTTCAAGATTCATCAGTGTTGTAGATTATATATATCCTGTACAAAGAATTGTTCAAATATTTTGTCAATTTTTTTCCATAATTTTATTGAGAAACAAATAGCAATGAGACAGTTTCAAACCAAATTGGTAGGACACTTTCAAAAATTAACACATTGCATACATTCTTCCTAGTGGTTAATTGCTGTAAAAGATGTGGACATGATACCTTATTTACAAACACTATTAGAACAAATCCCTCTATTCATAAAGAGAATGCAACTATATATCTATCCTAACCATTTTGAATACACAGATACAAAATG
>NW_004524873.1:1400996-1412411 GCF_000260255.1 Octodon degus
TTCTGTCCCCTACACTCTCTTCAGGGATTGCAGCTGCAGGGTTTCACCCCAGGCCTGTATGCCAGGCCTGAGCTGAGTCTGGAGGGGACAAGGTGGAGTAGGGGAGAGAGGCAGCTCTCCCACACACTCACTGGGCCTGGGCTAGGACTGGATCTGGGGGTTCCCGGAACATGACAGAAATTCCCACTCGGTGTTCAGGGTTGGGGGGTACTACAGAGTGCTGGGGGGTGTCCCAAAGGCGTGAAAGAGGGGCTCACCCATGCTGCACCTGGGGTGGGACCAGTAGGTCCCACAGGCGCAGGGTAGCCGGAAGCTCTCCCACATACTCACCGGGCCTGGGCTAGGACTGGATCTCTATTTTGCCAATTTTTAATTGAACTTCTTTTACTTATTGAGTTATAAGAGTTCTTTATATATTTTGGATACAATTCGTTTGTCAGCTTTATACATATCAAGTATTTTATTCTCGTTTTGTGGCTTACCTATTACCTAAGTTTTCAGGAACCATTAACTCTAAGACTGTGACCCATTACAAGCTTATTATGTAAGTGTTTATATTTTTAAGTTTTTATTTTATTTAGACCAAAATTGATTTTTTAAACAATAAACAAAATATTCCTCATGATCAAGTTATGTTAATAAGAAACAAATGTGGCACTAATTTCCTAATAGAATGCTCTTTTAAGGCATGGAAGCAATTCTCAGTATTTTTTTAATTCTTTTTTTTTCAGCTTATCCAGAACATAAAAGTCGTTCCTTACCTTTTGCACTTATTAATGAGAAGTTTACACAAGACCATATATCACTTCCACAAGAGAGTCCATCTCTGGCAAGTAAAGTAACAGATATGAGTTTATCTGATGAATGTATCTCTATTGAAACACCAAAAAATGAAGAAAAGCTAAAGAATGATCAAGAAATAATTGACCAAATAAATCAAAAGGAAGAAGCCAAAGATCACCTTGAACTTGACCACACTGTACCATTTATTGAATCATCTCCCTCTACAAGAATTGAAAAAACATGTTTTGAACATGGTAAAAAACAGGAGAATGATTTGGACCTTTTAAGCAACTTTATTATGCTACGAAGTAAATATAAGACTTGTACTTCAAAGGCTGAAGTTATAGACCATGATAAAAAAGATGGTAGGTAATTTAGTAATATTTTAACATTGATCTGATGGGTTCAAAAACTAAGTGCATGATATATTATAGAAGACGAAGATATAAAACTCTTGGATAAAATTATATTATTTTTCATAGTCAAAGGAAATGCCATTGATTTATAAAAATTCTTGTATGTGGAGATAATACAGATTTAGATTTAGATGTTTTCCAAAAAATTAAAAAGTGCATTTGAATTTGTAACAAGACCCACTATTTACACAATTTGCTTTCTACAATGTAGTCAAATTTTTAATTTTTGTTGGTCATTCTGCCATTCTTTTTTCACTGATAGCCCTATATCAGTAGTTTAACTTTCATCTTAATGTGACTTAAGACTTCCTTTGCTCATTTTTTTGTGCTTATTACTCTTTCTAATGTTACAAAACAGTTTCTACTGGACTTGTAATTGTCATGTTTCCTGCTTCCAACCACATTACAGGTAGTATAGTATGTTAAAACGTTTCATTTCTGCTAAAAAAAAAAAAAAGGTATTCTAGAATAATTTTGATGGGCATTGCCCTGATGAAATAAATGCACAAATATTTACATGATTTAGAGCATAATTAGGACTTACTCTCCTACATGCCCTGTGAATAATCTCAGTTCATAATGTCATGGTGGTTGCATGTATTTTTTCCTAAAGTTATGACAGCCTTTTATAGATCGACTTAATGTTGTATTACTGTCAGTCAGTGCATTTTTCATGGTGAATATTTTGGTGAAAATGCAGAGCAGTATTTTTGTGTGTGTGTGTGTGTGTGTGTGTGTGTGTGTGTGTGTGTGTGTGATGTCTTCCTGTATTTAAATTGTATTGAAAGTATTTTTCCAAACCTGGTCTCTATAGTCATAAGTTCAATTTCTCCATTACCACCTTTTAAATTATTTTAGCCAGTATCCTATAGCTATGTAATAAAACTGCCCAGGTTTTAGTATCCTTAAAAATAAATCACCATTTAATAATGACTTAAGAAAGATTAAATATTAAAATATCAGTTCTTTCCCTCCTTTCCCCCATCCAATATAAAGAAAACTCCCAAATTCCTAATTCTGGGCAGATGAATAGGGAATTGCATACCAATTTGCAGTATACCTTGTAAAGTACCCTTTTAGGGGTTTTGGACACTATGTGGAGTGATTAGGTAAACACAAAGTCAAGGCTCTGAAATTAGAGAAGTATTTTTAAATTCAAGAATTAAAGTGTTTACATAGTAGTTTAACTGCCTTATAACTTACCTTATTAGGTGACAATTCTATATGTAACTGAGATCATTCTTACAAACATTTATACTATAATTCAAAGATAGCTTTTGTGTAAAAGGAGCAAAATATAAAGAATTATAAATAATGCTTATAAAAGTTGAAAGTTTTAAAGATCTGTTATTTTCTGATTTGTTAAGATTTTCAAAGTCAGTTCATATTTGGATTTGAAAGAGAATCCACTCTAAAATTAGCACTGACATCTTTTTCTGGTTGCTATTGTGATAACAGTTTATTATAGGATATATTGGTAACATAAAATACAGAAAATTAACAAGAAAGGTGAAAAAATATAAAGACTTTTTAAATAAAAATAGACCATTCATTTACTAAGGAATTCAAAGCATGTTAGTGTTAGATGGAAATGCTTTAATATTCCTTATGTTTCCTCAGTTGGTGTTATGCTCTTGGCTTCTTTGCTACTTTATACCTTTTCCCTATAAAGGGTGGAAGGAATTGTCTAAATTGTAAATTTCAAAAATACAAGTTGGGCATAAACTTGGATTAATAAACTCCCAGGAGGAACGTATCTTCAGTTTCTCTTAGGTCACAACTCTTTTCCCAAAGGGAATTCTATGCTAATCCGGCATGTCCTAGGACTGGATGGGCAACTCTGCCTAAAACTGGTGTGTAGTTAGCAAGCTATTTGACTCTCAAAGTATGCCTGGTTCTCCAACTTTTTTTTTATTAATGAGTTTTCCATTGATGGGAAAATTACCTGACATCCACAGCTTAAAAAAGGAAAAGTTTGTTTGGTTCATGCCTTCAGAAGATTCAGTCTGCAATTGGTTAACAAGTTGGGAACATCATGGTGGGAGGCCATGGCATAAGAAAGCTGCTTAAAAGATAAAAAAAGAAGAGCCAGGTGTGATGCACACCTGCAGTCTCAGCACCTGGAGGGTGAGGCAGGACGATCTCCATGAGCTCAAGGCCAGTCTTGGCTATGTAATGATTTCAAGGACCACTGAGACACATCCAAAATTGGGCTTACTAATCTGAGCATTTCTTAATCCAGTCAAGGAGACATATTATAACCAGTAATCATAATTAGTAAGAGTGTATTTTGCTTTGTCTTTATGGTTGATTTAAGAAGAAATATTATACATTATTAGACCTCAAGGATTTCAGTAATTAATATTAATTGAATCTGCTCAAATTATTTATAGTTATTGAAACTATGCTTGAAAAAATAATACAATCAAGCCTAGGATATGCTCCATTATTGTACATTTAGTTAATGTATCATTTAGTTAAGTGTTTAAGTATCATATATCAGGGCCAGGGAGATAGCTCAGTAGAATAAGTGCTTGCCTGGCAAGCACAGGGTCCTGAGTTCAGTCCCTGGCACCACAAAAAAAAAAAAATCATATGTCAAAATATGTCAGGATGGTATTTGTAAAATTATCATATGTGTGATCACATTATTGTTGTCACACACACACACACACACACACACACACACACACACAGTGGCATATATATCTTCTGAAAATGCTTAGGAAAGAAAAAAGAAGGGAAATAAAGGAGAGATTTATTGACTACTCTGTGCCAGACACTATTTTAGAAATAAACACGCTGCTGTTGCTGACATTGAGATGCTAGCAGTGCGATTAATAATAATAAAAAAAAGCTAGACATCCAGATAAGTTCAGTACTATGCCTAGAAGGCTGAGGAAACAAATACCAGAGACACTTACAGGTCTGGAAGGTGGGGTAAGGTGTGCAGCTGTGTAAGACCTTATATAGATGGTGCTTGAGAACTGAAGGGTGAGCAGTAAGAACTGCCTTACTTGAGAAAGGATGGAGATAGGGAAGGTTTGGGTGGAGGAGAGGACTAGTTGCAGAAGGAAGAGTGTGGAGAAAGTCACAGAGAAATGAGTAAAAATTTTTGGACCTTTTATGTGTCAGGAACTGTACATGATGTTTACCCCATAACATTTAAAGTAGGTACATTTGTCCATGTTTTATATATGAGGATACTCAGACTAGCGTCAGAACAAAGGACAAAGCAGTAATCTGTTGCCAAAGTTCTTTCTGTTCTTATCGTTCATTTCCTATGTGGCATGGTGGTAGGTCTGTTGATTGGAATAATTCTGTTTTGTACTGGTGTATTTCACTGAAGAAATTTAACAAAAATTATAGAAATATTAAAGTAAAGCAACACTAAATTGCTCCTGAAAGGGGCTGAGGAGATGGCTCAGTGGAATAAGCGCTTCCCTGGCAAGTGCAAGGACCTGAGTTCAATCCCCAGTTCCACACACACACACACAAAATAATAATAATAATAATGATAATAATAAAATAAAATTGCTCCTGAAAAACACTAATTAATATTTATTGTTAGAATTTCAAGATCAAGAACTGACTCATAAAGAGGAAAGTCTTGTTGTTTTTACTAACAAAACTGTAGAGAAAATGAATCCGGAAAGGGGAGCAGATAATATCATTGAGATTCAAGCATCAGGTATGCTGCATGCTTTTTAAAATACGCTCACATTTACTTAACTTGAAAGCCCTTTCCTGAATATCAAGACATACAATTCTATTCTTCATTTACTTCAGAAGTTTTTCATTCCTCTTCTTTCAAGTTATTTCCAGAATTAAAATGTCCTGTTTACTGTCTCTGCCCCACTCCTTCCCCCTACTCCAGTCTAGTAATTGTTACTTCTTTCTTTATTAAAACTGCTCCTGCCTCCCTACATTCATCAGAGAAAAACAAATTTCAGGTCCTTAGACTCTTCTGCCACGTCTGAAAAATGAATTGCTAGCAGTTGCTCTTTCTATTCTCTGACCCACTATCAGGGTGTAGAAATGTTACTATTTGGTTCCTGTATTGATTAAAATTTTTGTTCAGTTGCAAAGAATATTCTTCGATTCCTAAGTATATCTTGCTTAAGAATGTCATACTCATGATTAAAATTGGTAAGAATTTACTAGTTCTCAGATAACTTTTCATTCTTTTGGTTAAATGTTATGTATTATATAATTTTATGTATCTCTAAATGATTAAGCAAATCTTTAATAGAAGTCCAATGAAAACTAGAAACCAAAAAAAAAAAAAAAAAAAAAAAACAACAAACTAGAAACATTGGTCATTGTTAGAAATTTGGCTTAAATTTGTAACTTAATATTGGAAGGAAAAAGAAAATTATGTAATTCTCTTTATAAGGTTCTTCACACTTGCCCTGTTAAATGAGTTATCAAATAAATCTCTGCTAATAAGTGAGATAGCTAGATAATTATGTAATTACATGAGGATTTTGTTTACTAGTTCATGAAATAAATACCGTATGTAATTCTATCTAATACGCTCTGGTTTTAACTCACAAAATAATTTGGATAGAAGTTCAGGTTTCCATGAAGGTACATGTTCAGTGTGCTATCAAAAACAGCATATCATCCTTATGAAAACATTACTTGTAATGTTTTTGTTTTTACAGTTAGTCAGTGTCAAGCATACTGTTTCCTAGAAGCATCAGCTACTCTTATCTTAAAAAAACTTGTGTGCCTCTGTACTCTCCCTGCTGCTAATTGGAAATTTGCCACTGTTACTTTTGACCAAACAAGGTTCTTCTTAAAGGAACAAGAGAAATTAATTGACGATGCCATTCACCAAGGTAAGTATAATAATACATGTTCTTTATTCTTATTAAGTGCATTCCAATACACGTTCTAAAATTGTAATATGTTTTCTGTGTTTTTGCTTATTTAGGTACAGATGAAAAAGAAATGACATTCAAGCATGCTGGTCTTTTACACCTTCTGGTAACAATCAGAGATGTTCTTGTAGCATGCAACTTAGACACAGCATTGGGTTAGTTGAGAAAATTTTATGTTTTGTTACTGAAATAATTCTTTGGAAATAGTTTACTTTTCAGAAAAACATCTCTTAAGAAATTAAGTATCTTTTATTTCTATTATACTAAGTGTATATACATTTTGATATAACAATATACACATGTATATATGTGAAAAAAAAAGAAAATATATTTCTGAGTTTTGTTTTGGGCAGTATTATGGATCAAACCTAGGGCTTCTTACACATTAGGCAAGAGCTTTATCACAAAATCACACCTCCAGCCCAGAACGTACACTTTTTAATTTTGATGGTGGTCATTAATTCTCTATTACGTTCATTATTTCTGTATTCCAAAGTTTTGATGAGTATTGAGCTATAATGAATACTAGTTGGAGTCCTAAAGCACAAGTAGCTCCAGGTGTCCAAATTCTGATTGACAGTCACTGATAGCCTAGCTATTTGTAGAACCGACACTATTATGGAAGCTGAAAAGTGTAATGAAGATAGATGAAGAGTAGAAGGGCATGTGATGAAATACCTTCTAATTATTCCAAGTATTGTAACTGAAGGCTGTTAGTGTCCAGTTCTTACTGGAGATTCTAGACAAGTTGGTCCAGTATCAACACTCGGGATTTAACTGATGAAAAAGGAAAACCACCATTTTGGACCCTCTAAAATTAACTATAATGTACTTAACAATACTTGGCAGAGTGTATACTATGGCAAGTACAGCATGGTCAATATTTCTGATAACCTTTGATTGGAGAAATAATATTTATGGAGAACTGCCTGAAGAATATTCATCATAGAGTACTCTGTAATTTACCTTAAGATTAATGAGACCATTGTGAGTGTCTCAGTTACTCTTCTTTCATTGCTGGGACAAATACCCAACACCCAAAATAAAGAAAGGAAAGGTTTATTTAGCTCATAGTTACTAGAGGTTTCAGTCCATACTACGCTGGCTCCAAGGCTGAGTGGAACACGAAACCAAAACCTTTCACAGTGGCAGCAAAGAGCAAAGGAGCAAAATGGAGGAGTAGCAGCAACAATGGCAGCAGAGAGGAAGTCTGTCTCCCTTAAATTGCATTCAGGCTGTATTCCCCAGGCTTGGTGTAGTATTCATACCCATTGCAACAGTACTAAGACCAATAATCCCAGTGGATCATGAGTTTATCTCAAACTCTAGAAGTCCCTGCCACATGACCTCATGAGGTTTTCGAAGGTCAACTAGACCTAAACCTAACAGTGAGCTATCTAGTTAGGTGAAATTCTCATTTACTCCTCAAAGAAATGCATCCTTCCAACTCACAAGTGGCCCAGATAATCCAGGAACCCAATAGGTATCTTATTAAAACACAGCACTAAACAACAATAAACACTTAAAATCATATATCCATTCAAACTGTGAATAACAGTGTTTAAGGAAATTCTGAATCCTGCTCATAGTGCCCTCTAGTGAGATTTAGAAGCCAATGCACATCTACCATCCTTGCCAGGTTTGCTGTTGACTTAGCAAAGAGATTGATTTATTTATATACAGCCAGCCCTCTGTACCCAGAGATTCTATATCTGTGTATCGAAATATTCAGAAAAAATTTGTCTATTCTGAACATATACAATTTTTTTCTTGTCATTGTTTCCTAAATAATACATGGGCCAGCCAGATAGCTCAGCAGATTAAAGTGCCTGCTTAGGCAGACACAGGGATGGGGGTTCAATCCCTGGCACCACTAGCTGTGCTGGCTCTGTCCCCAGGGTATGCTGAGATGGTGATTGAGACTGGGTGTGGTGGCACATGCCTGTAATCCCAGCGCTTGGGAGGCTGAAAACAGGAGGATCATTATGGGTCCAATCTGTGTAGTGAGACCCTGTAGACCCTGTACTAAATAAATAAAAAAAAAAAAATTAAAAGGGCAAATTCATTAAAAAATACAGCAATTGTTTATACAGGTTTATATTGTATTAGGTATTATAACATCTAGAAATGGCTTAAAGTATTTGGGAGACTGATGTTGGTTATATGTAATTACCATATCATTTTATATGAGGGACTTCAGTATCTGCAGATTTTGATATCTGCTAGGATCTTAGAACCAATGCCTGGTGGAGATGAGGGACAGTTGTGTATTCATCTAGATTAGGAACTTGTATGTGTGTGGTAGCAGGGACTTCACAGTTTGCTGATCTCTAGTCCTTTTTATTTTTTATGTGTAGAGTCTTAATTAATTGTTAAATTTCCCAGACTGGGCTCAGTCTTACAATCCTTTTTGTCTCAGCCTCCCAAAGTAGGGATTACAGGCATGCACCACTACACCTGGCTAAGACTAGGAACTTTTTGTGGAACTTCTTTGTCCTAGAGCCTAACATTCATTTACTTGTTCATTCAACCACTTCTGAGCATCCATAGTGCCAGCTGCTATGTCCCAGGGATAAGAGAGGAGTCAAATGAAGTCTCTATCCTCAAAGCTTTTATGGTCAAGTGGTGGAAACACAGAAGTGAACAACCAATAATAATGGTACATACTGAGGAAGTAAAGGAGCTTACAAAAGCCATTTTCTCTGGCCATGATACAGTGGTATGTTTTGAAAAATAGCATGACACCTGGAGGGACAGAGAACACAAAATGAGACATGAAGTAGAAGACAGATCCTGTGGTAAAGGGCTTGCTTTAGTAATTTACTTGGACTTTATCCAAAGGCCAGTGGGAATAAGGGAACCATTTTTAAGCAAAAGAATGATGTGATTAGATTTTTGGTTTTAGTGACCATGCTGGCTGCAATAGGTAAAGCTGATTGGAGGAAGCAGGACTGGAGGCTACTCAGGAAACTGCTGCAGTTTAGGATGAAGTCTTTGCTGTGTCAGGGTGGGTGCACAGGGAGCTAAAGGTACTGGTAAAATTCCGTTTTTTGCTGTGTGTTGTAGGGACAAGAGTTTCATTCTTTATACTTTCCATTTATACTACACAAATTGGCTAGCATATGTAAAATGGTTCATTGAAAAATGCTGAATGATATATATATATATATGTGTGTGTGTGTGTGTGTGTGTGTGTGTGTGTGTGTCACATAAATTTTAAATTTTTACATAAAAGGATACCCAAGAGTTTCATAAAGGTGGCCTCTAAGGAGGTAAGGTATATTGTAAAGAGAGCTGTGGGCCTCATTCTCCCCATAGGCTCTGCTCCATGGCTTTTGGTCTCCCCCATGCTGAGAGGGAAGTAATGTGAAGAAAGTGGAAATCTCACCCACTGCCAGTAGGAGGCTTAAATGGTGAAACTTTGGAACATAGTTCAGCAGTTTCTTTAAAGTGAAATAGACCTACCACATGACTCAGCTGTTTCACTCTTTGGTATTTACTCAAGAGAAAAAAGTATACATCTATATAAGAAGTGCATGTGAATGTACATAGTAATATTCAACCTTTTAGAAACAACTCAAATATCAATCAAAAGATTAATTTATAAACAAATTGGAGGGCTGGTGAGATGGCTCAGTGGTCTAAAGCACCTACTTAGAACACACTTAGCAAAGCACAGGGACCGCGGTTTAATCCCCCAGCACCACATGCCAGCCAGCCCTGCCCCCTGGTGGATTGAGCTGGCCACACACACACAAATAAATAAATAAAAATAAATAAAATTAAAACCTTTAAAAAAATAAATAAACAAATTGGAGTATACACATTCAATAGCATACTAAGTAGTAAAAGAACTATTGAAACACAGACCACCATAGCTGAGTTTCATTGCTGCAGAGAAGCCAAACAAAAGATTGCATACTATATGATTAGATTTATATAAGCATTCAGAAAATGCAAACCAATCTCCAGTGACCAAAAACAAGTCCATAGTTGCCTGAGACATGCAGAGTGTGCAGAAAGAGTGGTATTACAAAGGGGTACAAGATAATTTTGGGGGCTGGCCAAATAGCTCAGTGGATTAAAGTGCCTGCTGCAGCACACTGAGACGGCAGACAGCGAATGAGACTGGGCATGGTTGCGCATGCCTATAAACCCAGCTCTTGGGAGGCTATAAACAGGTGGATGACTATGAGTCCAATCTAGTAGTGAGACCCTGGACATCCTATAGACCCTTCCCTAATGAAAAATGAAAAAGAAATAATTTTGGGAGTGATTGATATATTCACTGTCTTGATTGTGGTAATGATTTCATGATCACGTATATGTGTTGACATTTATTAAATTATGTGTGGTACTAAAATTTATAGTAGGGGCCAGGGAGATGGCTCAGTGGAATAAGCGCTTCCCTGGTAAGCACAAGGGCCTAAGTTCAATCCCTGGTTCCGGAAAAATAAAAAAAAAAAATGGTATGTCAGTTATTCCTCAGTAATACTGCTACACAGTGAAAAAAGGTGGTAATAATGATAGAATAAGTGTTTTTCAAATGGGAAGATGTTTTGAGGGCAGTTAATGACATATCTTTTGTCATAACTTTTTAAAATTTAAATATATTTTTCTATCATACCTAATCTGTGAAAGAATTTATATGATAATACAGTTATCATATACATAAATAATCAGAGGTGGAGTACAGAGTTGCACAGAGAAAATGGTAAGAAAATAGTTTGGACTGCAAAAATAGCATAAAATATGATTAGATTAACTGTTTTTATACCTTTAAGACAGAAATATGACCGTAAACTTCTGTTTCATGTAAATTAAGGATCATTGATTTATTATGACTTATTTCCTAGTTGTTCTCTCTTTTTTGTATGTGTATCTAAATTCTCATTGATGGCTTTATGTACTGTGTGAATGACACAAATATCTGTAAGGAATGTTGTAAAAATATTCTGTTGCATACATATAACTCATTATAATATGCAATTAAATGTACTTAAAATTAAAAATATAAGGATTGGAAAATATTAAAATAAGAAAGTTCAGTGTATCACCATTCCAAGAGGACTTGCATGTCAGGTGTGGTGGCGTACACCTGTATTCCCAGCGCTTGGGAGGCTGAGGCAGGAGGATCTCTGTGAATGCAAGGTCAGCCTGGGATATATAGTGACTTCTAGCAAGGCAGCCTGAATTGCATAGCAAGATACTGTCTTTAAAAAAAAAAAAAAGGAAAAGAAAATTCTAGGATTTAGGAAAAGTGGAATAATTTTCAACAAGTTAGAAGGCAAGGAAGGTTAGGATATATTCACGGAATAGGTGGAGTGTGT
>NW_004524873.1:1412511-1413191 GCF_000260255.1 Octodon degus
GTGCAGTTGCTTAGTTCACAGGTATCAGTATATATAGTTAGTCAGGGTGAGAATCTTTCCATTTAACTACTAGATTCAAAAATCTTCTGGAGATTATCAGGATATTGCCTTGCCTATCTTGTACATATAACGGTATGGCTTGTCACTGTCATGTATCCTAGCTCTTCTCCTTTCCCTCTCTTAATTAGTCCTCGAATTCCTGCCTTCCTTTTACTTGTATTATTCTTTCTCTTTGTATTTCTTCTTTTGAGTTCTTTTTTTTTATAGGCACCACCCAAGCTTTATTAATGGTTCATTTCATATCATCTCCATCTTCATAAATCTTCTTTAAAATATGCATTAATCCCTCACTAGGATTCATCTCGGCATCATAGTTGAGTTCTTATATTAAGGAAACTATACGATATTTACACATGTGAGTCTGGTTTATTTCACTTATGAGTATATCTTCAAGTGGCATCCTCTTCAATATAAAGGCTTTGAGTTTATTATTCTTTATAGCTGAGTAATACTCCATTGTGTAAAAATACATCTTTTTCAGCCATTCCTCAGGTGATGGGCATCTTAGTTGTTTCCAAGATTTGGCTATCACAAATTGTGCTGCTATAAACACAGGCACACATATCTCCCTATGATATGATGTTTTCAGATCCTCTGGGAAAATTCCCAGTAGAGGAATA
>NW_004524873.1:1418334-1423021 GCF_000260255.1 Octodon degus
AATAAAACTTTAAAAGTTTTAATCAAACTCAGAATATGATTAAATGAAATTTTAGCTCTCACTGTTATGAATCATTTCCCTTCAGCTTTTTGTCATGGAATGTCTCAAAGAGCAAAAAGACTTATGCAGTTTTTTTCTAATTTTGTTCTAACAGGATATTTGTCAAATGCAAAAGATGTCTACAAAAGCATTTTAGGCTCCTATTTAGATGACATTTGGAGACAGCTTAAGATCGTACAGTTTGTTAAAGGAAAAATGCCTGAAGCCAACCATAAAATACAAGAATTACAACATCAGATACTAAGTTGGATGCAAAGTCAACAGCAAATTAAGGTTAAATATTGGAGTAAGGCAAATAAAAATAATCAGTTTAAATAACTGGATGTAACAAGTTTTTGCATTTAATTTGAAATTATGAAATGTCTATACTGCTTGGCCCCTTGACGGTGTTCTCCTTCAGTAAATGACAAATCAAAATCAGACTGAGAAAAAAATGATTTGCATTATTGTCCTCAACTATCCTCAACTTTTAAATACTTTTAACTTTTATTTTAAGCAGTTGCCTATGGGTGGGTTCTCCAGTTGCCAAAACATTTGTCTAGTACTTAAATAAGCCCTCAAACATTTATATAACAATTGAACTATAACAATTTATATTTAGAGATTTAGCCAGTATCTCATGACGTGATTGTACGAAAATGTACTTAGTTAATGCTTTGACTTACACTAGAAGTTATTGGCTTGCTCTACATCAAGCGTGAAGTTTGTATTAGTGAAGATTTAAGACAAAATGCTTTCTTAAATCTTAGCAAGCAGAAAAACATTATACAAATGGCTTATTCTAAATCTGGATGTAATATTCCAGTTTCTCTTCAAATTGTGCAATTCCATATACAGATTTATTTGGGCTTTTGCTTTTTCCTCTTTTTTTCTCACCTATATCTTTAAAGTTTCTTGAATAATCTTCTTAAGCCATTAAAATAAACTAAATCAATAAGTGAAAAATTTAAAATTGAAACTGATGTGCTGTACCTCTGCCACAAAAAGAAAGGATGTATAGGAAAATACAGCAACAAATCATTGGTTTTATCCAACAAATTCAAACTTTAGTGGGCTAAATTTAACAAAATATATATATGGGAATGCTTGAGGTATGCTAAGGAAACCTTATTCCTCAATGATGTTTCATGTTACCACCATTTATTTGTGCTTAAGCATTGACATCCTTTGCAAAACAAATATTTGCTTTGTGATCCCATTGTCATTAGTTTCCTGTGACCAGTGACTTTTTTTGCTACTTTTAACAAAACTGGAAAAGAATAATCATTCAGAGATATATATGAAATTCTTATTTTTTACTAGGTGCTGGTTATAATAAGAATGGATTCAGATGGTGAAAAACATTTACTCATTAAAACTCTTAACAAAATAGAAGGTAGGGACTTCTAAATTGTGTTTGATTAGGTAATAGATGCTTGAACATATAAATATATTGATCTAACAGCTTTTAAAATTCAACTCCAATTAACATAAAATTTAATTACTTTACAACTCTGGGATTTAATCAGTTTTTAAATCAATATAAATTGTAAGCCTGCAATTTACTGTAATGTATTGATAATTTGCATGTTTCATTGATTACCTACCAGTTGCTAATAATACTGGATACTTGTATCTACTCTATAAATAGGTTTAGACTCCATTTTACAATTAAAGAAATAAGTTCATAAAGGTGACGTAGCATGTCAGATCTCACAGGCAGTAAATAAGGAAATCAGGACTTTAACCAACTTCTCTCCAGTTTCAATGGCATTTTAACTTTTTACCCACTACTGTCCCCGCTGTCAACCCTTTGTATAGTATACTGTATGCTGTGGAACTCATTGTTTCGCATTCAGACTCCTCTGTGTCCTCCTTGTCTTTAATGAAACCCAACCCACCCACCCCCCAGAGAAGCTCATCATCTTCTCTACATTCTGTGGGAGTGAGGTGGTTATTTCTCTTTTTCCATAGTCATTTTCAAACATTATTCTTCCATCTTTCAAGGCTGAGACATTGCTGTACAGTTTTTTTACCACTCTAAACTAGCCACTACATGCTAACCCCCTCATAATTCCCTGTGGCCCATAGATAATTACCCACCTGGCTCTTCAAAATCCATATACTCTAGACTCCTAACCCTGCCATTTATCCTAGGTAGTTTTCTTTTGTGTTTGTTTGTCTTCTAATGTTGGGGAACAAATCCAAGATTGCATACATGCTAGGCAAGTGCTTTACCATTAAGCTACAACTCCAATGCTATCCTGAGTATTTTAATGTCTTTTATGTCAATGATTTATGTAATACTCTGACCTTACACTGTCACTGACCTCTGTAACACAATTGTATTTATCTTTATTTTACTCCTTGGGTACATCGTTAGTTTTTCAACTCTGAGAAGATGAGTTTCTATTCACTACATTCATAAGATTCTTAGTATCAGAACAATAGAGCAATAGTTAATAATTGTATGGCTGGAAAATGTCATAGTTTTCTGGAACAGCTCTAGATTATTGCTTTGTGTCTCTTAACTAGGCTTCATGCAAAAAAAACCAACAACACCTTATCACATTTGAAAATACATTATCATTCTTGCTATCTTAATTTCAACAATGCCTACTGACACAAAAAATCTTGAATCTATAAACTGGAAATTTTTTTATTCTCTTTTAGAATGACAAATACCTTTGGTTTCTAGAAGCTAGGGATTTTTTCTGTCTAGTTCTAGAAAAATTTTATTTCATTGTTCATACATTTTCAAGATTTAGCAGTCTACTGCATAATATGTTTTAGGATCATAGAAGACTAAGTTTTGAATAGTGTAAATCATGTTATGAATCATAAAAGAAAAATTATATTCATTTCTCCTGCTACCATTCTACTGTCAAGTACCAAACCTATCATCATGTCAAGTAAAGTTACATATAGTTATCAGTCATCTCCATCATTAATACATGACACCTTTGTGAACTTTATGACTGAAAAAGTATACTAATAGAGTACAGAATTAATTTGGACTATGTTTAGCTATGCTTGAAACAATTATATCTATCAAAGTTAACCTGAATGTGAGAGTACAGAAATTTTTGAAATCCATATTTTGTTTAAACATTAGTAAAATAAGTTTAAATTATAATTAAGAAGCAGGAGTGACTCTAAGAAATAGATGGTGCCAAAAAGTCTTCTGCTTGTTATATAAGCAATAGAAAGAATGAACAGGGTAAACATTTTTATTACTTTAAAAGATAATGTATCAATTCCCAGTACCCCCTCTCCCAACAACAAAACAAAACCGAACAGATAATACAGTTTCTTGTTACTTTTGGCTAGAGGGAAAGTATAAAAAGTAAAATAAGATTGACTATATAGTTAATGAGTGTTTAGCTACTTTAAAATTAAATTTTTCATCCATTATTTCACATAGGAAATTTAGACTTTTTGCCTATGGTTTAGACTTTCCAATATGTTAGACATAGAAAAGTAATCCATCATATTATATTTGAAGTAATTTTGTAGTTCACAGACTGTTAGTTCATTTTGGATGAAGTGAAATAGATGAACTAAAAATAATGTTTATGAACAAAACTCTGAAAAACACTCTTATTGAAAAAAATTTTCTTCTTTCCAACAGATTTAAGAGTGACTATCTTTCATTCAAGTAAAAGAAAAGATTTTCTGAAATCTAAAGGTGTTCTAAATGGGTAAAAGTGTATGTCTGTATCTATGGGGAGCAATATATTAGTTCATAGGAAAGACAAAATTTCTCCTAGAATTTAGAAATTTAATAAAATCTAGCCAGGTATGGTAGTGCATGCCTGTAATCCTAGCATTCAGGAGGATGAGAGAGAAGGGTCACTGCAAGTTTGAGGCCAGCCTGGCCTATATAGTGAATTCAGTGCCAGTCTCAACAACATGGGGAGACACATCATACAAAATGATCTTTCCTTTGTATCTCAAAAAAAAAAAAAAAAAAGGAAATGGAAAGAAAAGAAAGAAGGAAGGAAAGAGAAAGAAAATAGAGAAAGAAAGAAGAAAGATTGATTCTGTTTGTAAGATGAGATTAATTTCTTTTGTTGATTTCTGTCATTGATAGTACTTAGGTAATAAAATCAAAAGATTATTTGAAGTAATGATATAGTCTTTGTATATTTTGGTAGTTTAAAAGTGTGATTATCACCATAAAAAAAGATAAAAAGATTACTACAACTGGAAAAAAAACCAGAAAAATGCACTTGTGCCTTTCCAAGTTGAGTAGGCATAGAACATAGTTAGAAGCAGTCATCTATTAGCATTCCAATTAAACAATGACCCAAGTATAATTCCATTTTCTTGGGTCTCTTTGGCTTTAGTACCAGTTCCTGTGTAATCATACATAATCAAAATATTGGAGCAGATTTCCCCTGGAGGAGCTTCTCATTTGTGGTGGAATACAATTACGTAGAACACTCTTGTTGGACCAAGCAATGTGAAAAGTTGGATATTCCTTACATGGCCTTTAAAGTGATTCTTCCAGACTCAGTTTTAAAAAGTAAGAATATGAAGCAAAATTCTTTTTTCTGAATTAGAATGATCATTTTCTGCTTTCTGTCTATGACATATGGAAAGAAAATATGATGTGGCAGAAAGTATTTTATAGTTATATTAATTT
>NW_004524873.1:1429741-1438469 GCF_000260255.1 Octodon degus
TATGGGTGGGCTTGAGACCTGAGATTGCATTTTGCTCCTTGTCTTTATCATTTCATTTAACACTGACCTGTGGCCTTTGGTGTAGAGCTTTGGTGCAATTATGTTATCACTTAATGAAATTCAGGTACTGATATACCAAGTTCTAATTCATGCAGTTGTGCCTAGCTTGGGTTAGGCTACTGTGCCCAGCTCCTTACTGTTGTTGCCCTTGGAGGTGGGCCTGCTGTACACCTCTGGTAGGATGATCTGTTCCTGGATTTAGCTGTGTGGTTTTGACCTTAGTCTCTCACTGCAGGGACTTTAGCTGCAGGGTTTTACCTCAAGCCTGTATGCTAGGTCTGAGCTGGGTCTGGAGGGGTATGAGGAGCAGGGGTGAGAGAGCCCAGCTCTCCCACACACTCACCAGTGTTGTGTTTTGGTGGGTCTGGAAGACTCTAAGAGCGCAGCAGAAGTTCTCACTCAGATGGCGGGCTGTGCTGGGTCTGGCCAACCGGGGGGAGGTCCTGATAACAAGGGCAAAGGCTTCTTAGGCGGCGGGCCTGGGCTTGGAGCAGCGGGCGGGCGCAGGACAAAGCAGAAGCTCTTCCCCACACTTGCAGGGCCTGGGGTTGGTCGGATATTGTGACTTGATGTTGAACAGACATTCTTTTATAAATTACTTGACTATTTTTTTCCTATTGATCTATAAAATGTTTTTCTATGAATTGTTGCACATAGTTTAAAATTTTGGTATAAATCAGTTGTATTTACACAGTGTTAGACATTTTAGATGGAGAATGATCTTATTACCCCACTCTTTTTAAAGTATGATGAACTTAGGCAGGAAAATGTATAGAAAAGTTTATATTAAGTATCTTTTAGTATATAATAATGTCAGCAAGTAGTTTAGTAAGATTTTAGTAGTAGTTTCAACTTTAGTAAGTTTTAGTATTAGTTAAATATTTCTAAGTAGGAGGATAACATGATTTGTTTGTTTGTTTATTTGTTTATTCTGAGGTACTGTGGATTGAATCTAGATCCTTAACATGCTAGGCAAGTGCTCTTAGTCACCCAGGTGGACCTCAAAGTCATAATCCTCCAAGCTTAACCTCCCAACTAGCTAGGTTTATAAAAATATGCCATCATATCTAGCTATTTTATTTTCTTGTTCAGTCCTTCCTTTATTCAGATTTCTTTCTTACAGTGAAAATTATTTTTTATAACTGTTTGAACATACACTTGTCAATTTCATGTTTAGTAAAAAAAAAAAAAAAAGAGAAAGAGTTGAGGTATGAGAAAAGAGATTTGTCAATATTCTTTTTATTTAGGAAGCACCGTGCTGGATAAATTTGGTGGCTTTCTTTTGGAAATCCAGATTCCTTATGTGTTTTTTGCATCTGAAGGACTTCTTAATACTCCAGAAATACTTCAGCTGTTAGAATCTAAGTAAGTGATTAATTTTGTAACTTTAGATAGATAGATAAGCTAAATACTATGCTCTATATGTAATACTGTTATCTCTAATCTAAGAAGCCTAGAGTCATATCATATAAGAATAGTTTTCCAGAGAGTTACTGTTCTATACTAAATATAGAATAGTATATTTCTATTCCTTAGCTATACTCTCAATTATTGAATATTATATTTTGGGTAATATTTACCAATTTTCTGGACAAAAATAAATTTATTCTTTACTTGTATATTTTATTTATATTTCGTTACCAGAAATGCAAATATTTTGTTATTTTTATGTGAATTGTATATTTATGTCTTAGAGTTATCAAGTTTAGTTAAATAATACTGGAAACAACATTATGAAGTTCTAAATGAATGCTCAAATTTTTAGATCTTTGGCTATAAGGTTATAACAACATTGTCTTAAAATGAGAAACCTCTTAATCATAGCTTACAAGGTGTCATAGGAATATGGCGACTTGGACAGGATAACCTATAATTTCAGTTAAAATACACATCAGTGTTCCATACTTTTGTTTTGATATTTTAAGACCTGGGCCACTTGTAGGAAACCACAAACTTAGAAAAGCTGACTAAGGGTCAGCCAGATCACTCAGCGGATTAAAGGGCCTGCTTAGGCAGACACAGGGATCTGGACAGGAGGTTCAAGCCTCAGTGTGCCATGCTGGTCCTACCCCTGGAGTGTGCTGAGACGGGATTGACACTAGGCGTGGTGGCATGTGCCTACAGTCCCAACACTTGGGAGGCTGAAAACAGGAGGATCACTACAAGTCCAAAATATGTAGTGAGACCCTATAGACCCTGTACTAAATATATTAAAAGAAAAAAAAGAAGAAAAGGTAGCTAAAATGTAGGCCAGGGGCCGATGATATAGCTCAGTGATGGTGGTGTGGTTAGCAAGTGCAAAGACCCAAGTTCAGGTCCCAGCATCCTTCCACAAGAAAAACAGCAGGCCAGTTTTAAGCAAAATGAAATTCTGATAAATAATGGTTTAGTGTCATAACGGTATTTGAGTTTGTGATTTACTTAAAGAGTTAGATTAAATTTGTCAAGACATTGGTAATGGTGTTACATACAATAATACTTATCACAAAACCTAAGGCAGCACACACCTCAGCTAATTTTCTGTATGTACTAAATAAATGTTAATTTCCATCTTAAAATTTATAAAATAGGATAAATTGGAAAATGAAAGAAAAAGTTCAATAATTCAATTAAAATACAGGAGCACAATGCATCTTTCCCTGAAGAAATTTTCTTAGCCATTTTAGTTTTTCACCCCAAATACTGCATTTCACAGCTACAATATCACACTAGTGGAGAGATGCTGTTGCCCATCACTGAAGCTCTTTGGAAGTACAGAGCGCTATGTGGTACTGACAATTGATGAACACACTGCTGTAACTTTGCAGGTAAAACTATGTAGTAAAAACATATAAACTGAAGAATATATATAACTATAATTTGTTACTATCTTTTCAATGGAGAGTTTATAACCTATTAATGATTTCCTCTAACTTTTTTAAGTAGGCCAAAGTTCTAAAATTATCATTGGAAAATGACTGCTACCAAATGTCTTTGATGTTTTATCATCTTGAACATGCCTTAAGAGGACAAAGTAAATATAGAATCTTTAATATTATATATTAACATATTTCAATTACATTCTCAGTATAATTATAGTATATAAATTTTTGGCTGAATTTTTTTCTGCTTGCTTAAATAGAGTACCAGTTGCAAAGATACTAATTTAATGGGTTAATGGTTGGAGGGAGAAACTACATTTGATGACACAGAGTATAGATTATTGGATATGGAAAGGTACAGTCTGCTCTGATGAGCAAAGCCTTCAACATAAGAATTATATGAGCTTGGAGTAGTAGCACACACATGCAATCCCAGTGCCCTGGGAGGCTAAGGCAAAAGGATTGCAAGTTCGAGCCCAGCCTGATCAACTTAGTCACTTAAGGAGATCCTGTCTCAAAATTAAAAGAGAGAGAGAGAGAGAGAGAGAGAGAGAGAGAGAGAGAGAGAGAGAGAGAATAAAGGTGCTGTACAAAAGCCCTGGGTTAATTCCCTAGGACTATGAAAAAAATAATTAGATACACAGCTCTGTTAGATAAAAAGATATTGTGTCTAACATACTTAAAGTTCTTAATTATTTATCCACTTCACAGAATTTTTAAATCCAGTTATATATTGTTAGAAAGACATTTTCTGAATTATTCACTGTATCAAAAATGACTAGTGTAAGTGAAATAGCTCAACAGACTTAAGTGCCTGCTTAGGCAAGCACAGGGGCCGGGGTTTGATCCCCAGCACCACATGCCCCACTGGCCCTACCCCAGACGTGCTGAGCTGGCCACCAAGACCAGGGGTGGTGGCCCACACCTGTAATCCTAGTGATGGGGAGGCTGAAAACAGGAAGATTGCAAGGAGTCTGAGCTGCACAGTGATACCCTGTGCCAAATAAATTAAACAAAAAAGTGTGTTGGCCAGGCATGGTAGCATACATCTATAATCCCAGCACTTGGGAAGCTGAGGCAGGAGGATTGCTGTAAGTTTGAGACCGGCCTGGGCTACATAGTGAGTCTAAGGCCATCATGAGCTGTATAGCAAGACCCTGTTGGAAGCAGCTGACTAAGATTAATGCAAAAGCAGACTTCTAGCTAGGAATTCCATTAACTACTGCTTTCTCGTCTCCCTTGCACAAGCATATAATCCAGGTTACTCCGTCCAGTTTGAAATATATTTTCTATTGCCTTTGGAATAGCTAGGTCCAGTCCATGAAGGCCATTGCCAAGACAGGCACTCTGTAGTCTACTTTCTTCATAGCTAGGACATTAGGAAATTGATCAGCCTTTTTCCCTGAAGCTGTCATTAGTTATGTTACACCTATAGAGGCTTTCCCCTACTTTTTCCAGTGCGATTTTAATTTTCCCTTGAAAAGGAACAAATACTTATGCCTGTTCTCAAGCTATCACTTATATACCTTTGATTCTTGAAATATAACACTTTTAAACAACTATTTAATGAATCTTTTATTTTCTTTATTTTATGATAGGATCTAGAAGAATTGAATTATGAGAAGGCATCAGACAATATAGTTATGAGATTGATGGCATTATCATTCCAGTACAACTGTTGTTGGATAATATTGTATACCAAAGAAACATTAAATTCAGGGTATGTAAATATTTCTTCATTAAGTCATGTTCTTTGAATAGCTATGCAAATTGTTGCTTGTTCCTCTAGTTTGCTTCAATTTAAGGTTTCTCAAGGCAGAGGTATGATCATAGCAAAACAAATCTGAATTTTAGAAATGATATATGTTCCATTGGATATTTTGTGAAAATCTCTCTCCTTCCTCTATTTGACTGTGAATTGTTTTCATATTTTATAACTTTGTAATTCTGGACTTGTCTGCTAGAAGATAACTTCCTTTTAAAATCCTATTAAATGTATTAACTTCTTGTTGATACACCTTTTATGCTTCTACCACTTTTATTACACTTTCTTTCACTGATATACTTTTGTCATAATTTTTCTTTTTGTCACCCAAACTGGACAACAGATCTTTTAGTTCAACAATTGGACTTTCTCTTCCACTTATCCCTTCTTAGTTACTTTTCTCATTGCTGAGACAAAAATATCTGACACCCAGTGTTAAAGAAGAAAAGTTTTATTCAGCTCACAGTTTGTGGAGGTTTCAGTTCATAATCATCTGGCACCAAGGCAAGGTAGCACATGGCAGAAGGACAACAGCTTATGGCAGAGAAGACAGCAAAAGCATAGAGAGAGAGAGAAAGAAAGTACAAACCTCTTTCTATCCCTTATAGTACTCACACCCTTAACACCAGTTTGGACCATAAATGAATCAAAAACCTACATCCAAACTATATTAAACTACTGCAAAAACCTTATGCTGCACAAGATTTTGGGGGGACATTTAGACACATAGCACCCTCCTTCCATTTGTATTATCAGTGTCTTAGTTCAGATTCTCATTATCTTTATTATTTTATATGATGGATTTCCAACTGTTTTCCTGATACATGAGAAAGAAACTCTCATTTGCTAGATGTCTGACACACATGTTCTCTAAAATTGAGGTATGAATTCTAGGAACAATGGAGGTTAAGAGTAGGAAGAATTTATTTAAAATAGGAAAGCTTCTGTCTAAGAGAGATAGAAGTGCCTGGGAAGTGGGTTGCTCTCTCACCCTGCTTTTAAGGGAATTTTATTGAGCAAAGCCTTGAGGTGAGGTGGGTTTGAAGTGAGACAAAACTATAGTCAACTAATAAGATTACAAGTATAGTTGCTTAGATGATATTGATCCAGTAGGAAGTCCCAAAGTGGGTATGAAGTGGGACAAATTTTGGGAACCAATAAGATTACAACAAGTATAGTAGGCTAAGGTAATATTGATTAAATGGGGATCGAATTGTGAAGCAATTATTATTGCAAGTGTACATGGACAGACAAGGACTTTTCTGGAAGAGTGGGTTAAGGGAGTTTTGGTCCTCCCCCCCCAAGGTGCTTGATATCTATGTAGAATATCAGTCACTGCTATTTGTCCTAGTTGGTCCTCTTTTCTTTCTCTTTTTTTTTGTGGAACTCAGGTCCTTGCACTTGCCAGGCAAACACTTATTCTACTAAGCTATCTCCCTGGCCCCCTGGTCCTCTTTTCTTGAAGTCTTGCTTTTAATGACTGCACCTGTAGACCCCATAGTCATTTATATTGACCTTTCAGGGCCCTGCCCTGTCTGACTGCCTACAATATTTCTAAATAACTTATATATCTATCTTATATATCTCTCGATGCTGCTCAGTAGTCTTCTACATGATGTGTCTTATACACAATTGATATTCCTAAAACCAGGTTCTCACTGTTTTATTCTTATATACCTCTGCTTCCTCCTTTGTTACCTATTGACTACACTGATAAATTGTGCTTATTTTCCAGAACTATTCTCAAATACTATTTTTTATGTTTCACCTTTCTGCAGAAAGCTACCATTGCATACAAATATTCAAATATGATCTTTGAGCTGTTGAGCTGGTTTTTTTCTCATATTTGATATGTTTTATGCTGTATTTTTGTAGTATTTGTTTTATAGAACATAATCCATAGCTTTCATATGATACATGCTTGATAAAGATTCTTTGAGCAACTGAACAAATTTTTCCTACCAAATTACAATCTAATATTATTTATTTTTAATCCTTATATAACCACTAACTCATGTTAGAAGTTTTTAATATATCCTTTAATTATTAAGAAAGGTAGAAATACCTCATTGACTTTACCTGTGTGTTTTTTTTTTACTGATTTTAAGAGAAGAATAATTTGTATTAATTATTATCATGTCATGCTAAGTTAAAATGTGAGACTCTAAATACCTTGGATGTTATTCTTCTGTTGCTCTTGGTGATGAAATCCTGGGAAGGTTTCTAGGTTCTTATGCACAATGAAGAAAGGGTTGGACATGGCATACAATAGTAACAAAAAAGTAGCAAAATGTAATGAAGTTTAATTAGGCAATGGTATGCTCAGAGTGAGCAGGCACACACCAGTAGAAAGGAAAATGGTGCAAGCACTGTGTGTTGAGTTTAAGAATTTAAAATGTTGCACCAGGTCTATAGTGCCTACCACTGGGTCTTTCAGAGCATGATTGACAGGGTACTGTCCTAGCAGTTGTGTCTACTGTGCATGTCCTTTCCTGCAACTTACTCTGTTATCATTGGATATGACTCCTCCTATGACTACATGAAGCTTTCGGGGGATAGCTAGATATAAGTCATAACACAAACTTTTTTTTTCTGGTATGGAAGCTGATTAGGGACACAGTGCCCAGGATTTTTTATTAAGGACTGGTCATGAAAAAAAAAAAAAAAGGACTGGTCATATACACACCCTCTGCCTCGCACATGTCAAAATTCCTAAGAAAGAAAGAGGTAATGAGCTGGTGAGATAGCTCAGCAGACTAAGTGCCTGCTTAGGCAAGCACAGTGACTTAAGGTTCTATTTCTGGCACTACATGCCATGCTGGCTCAGCCCTCAGGCTCACTAAACTGGTCACCAAGGCCAAGTGTGGTGGCACACACCTGTAATCCCAACACTGGGGAGGCTGAAAACAAGAGAATCACTATGAGTTGGAGCTGCGTAGTGAGACCCTATAACAAGTACATTTAAAAAAGGAGGTATTCAGTAAAAACTGTGCAAACAGTTTAAGCACCATAGGCCTCTCTTATCAAACTGTTACTTTCATGGAAACAACTTGCTTGAGAAAGAGGCCAACATAGAAGGAAGAGCCAAGAAATAAAGATAACATTATCTATATGATGTTGTTTGTGTCCCTAGATCCAAAAATACTTCCCCTTAGGCTTCCTAGAAATATGAGCCATTATCACTTGAGATCTATAAAAGATAGGACACAGAATAAGGGTAATAAAGATATACCCACTCAATATTCACATCACACCTGTTTAATAACTATAAAAGAAAAAAAAAAGATGCTTTATCTAACATAGCAATTCAGAAAAAAGACCCAGGAAAGATTCTAGATATCCTGGTTCTCATCATCTGTTCATATCTGTTAGTTTGACCAGGGGGATGGAGTGTTCTAATTGGTTAAACATTGGTCATGTAATCATTCTGGGGCAAATATGGAGTTGAATTAAGTTCCTCCCTCCACCCACACGTCCATACACACACTCAGCATGCCCTAGATTTAATAGTATGTGTTCATGGTAGAAATATTTTCCTCCAAAATTGCAGAGTATTCACTGTGTGCAGAGGGTGGGCCGCGGTTCCTGCACTCGCACAGCTGCTGGCCCGCAGCTAGCGCTGCTGAGGTCCACATCCACAGGGACTACTGCAATTCCTGTCATTGTTTGCTCTCCTGCAGCTTGGGCTTTAAGTCCATCCCCGCCCGACCATGGCTTCGGCTCTGGAGGAGTTACAGAGTGATCTAGAAGAGGTAAAGGCATTATTGGAAAAGGCTACTAAGAAGAGAGTACGTGATACCCCGACAGTTGAAAAATCCAAGATTGAAACAGAAATAAAGAATAAGATGCAACAAAAATCACAGGAGAAACCAGAACTTCTTGACAATGAAAAACCGGCTGCTGTGGTTGCTCCCATCACAACAGGATACACAGTGAAGATCTGTAATTATGGATGGGATCAGTCAGAAAAGTTTGTGAAAATCTACATTACCTTAGCTGGAGTTCATCAGGTTCCTGCTTAGAGTGTGCAGGTGCATTTCAC
>NW_004524873.1:1438569-1439551 GCF_000260255.1 Octodon degus
ATCCTTTTGTCAGTGTCTGACATGAGGATGAGTCACGGCCATAGCTTGACCAATTTGCTCTCTGTGAAAGCTTGAGAAAATGTTTTTTTTTTCTCTATGTGACTCTCCCCAGGCTCACTTTAGATCATCAGACACATTCCTCTGTAGCTCCATAATCTTCTTGATCAGAAAATTTGGAGCACAACTGATTACATGTTGTTACAGTTCAGGTTCTCCTATGTCCCAAGTCTTCACTGACCTTGAAAGGCTAGGGCCAAAATATTGGCTAAGCATACAGCCCTTCCTTTTCTCCAATTTTGATCTGCTAACTTAGGCTGTTAACCCTCCAGAAGAGAAGCTAATTATTAACCTGTAATATATGCAGTTTGATTTACCCTATCTGTCTAAATATCAAATATTTTGGCATATCATAGAACAGGTATTTTCCATCAGATATTAATATGTTGAACTTTAAGTCCTTACAGAATATGAAGGAAAAATAATTATATAAAAGTAGAAATAAGTATTTACATATTTTTACAAAGAAATTTAGAAACCTAACCATATACAAAATTGTAAGTCCTTATATTAGGGAGACAATACCATATTTACAGATGTGGGTCTGGTTTGTTTCACTAATAAGTATATCTTCAAGGGGCATCCACGTAAATATGAAAGCTTCAAGTTTATCATTCTTTATAGCTGAGTAGTACTCCATCATATAAAAGTACCACAATTTTTTCAACCATTCCACATGTGACGGGCATTTTGGTTGTTTCCAAGATCTGGCTATCACAAATTGTGCTGCTATAAACATAGGTACGCATATATCCCTATGATATGATTCTTTGAGTTCCTCTGGGAAAATTCCCAGTAGAGGGATAGCAGGCTTGAATGAGATTTCCAGTCCTAGTTTTCTAAGGAGTCTCCACACTGATTTCCATAACGGTTGCACCAGTCTACACTCCCACCAACAGTGGAGAAGGGTTCCCCTTTCCCCACA
>NW_004524873.1:1441883-1450569 GCF_000260255.1 Octodon degus
AGTTCAAAAAAAGTCAAGACTGATACAGTTCTTATCTTGTGTAGAAAGAAAGCAGAGAACACTCGGTGGGAATACTTAACTCAGGTTGAGAAAGAGTGCAAAGAAAAAGAAAAACCATCCTACGATGCCGAGACAGATCCTAGTGAGGGATTAATGAATGTTTTAAAGAAAATTTATGAAGATGGAGATGATGATATAAAGCGAACCATTAACAAATCTTGGGTGGAATCAAGAGAGAAGTCAAAGGAGATTCAGAATTTTAAGACTTTAAAGTCCTTTTGAAAACTATGATTCAGAAATTTCTGGTATTTCCAATAAGGGAATGTTGGTGAACTGCACATAGAAATTTGACAGAAAGCTACAAAGCCTTCAAACTAAAGGCAGTGAATTCTCCATTTCTTACTAGAGGATTTATTTAAGATGCATATTAAGAACTTCTGCCAAAGATGGTTTCATTAGTATCCTGCTCATTTTGTTTATGTAAGGGTTACATGGTATTCTCATTGAAATATAAAAAGCAAGTCTTACCTAAGGAAAGCAATATATTGTGTATATTTTTGTTCATCTAGGAGGTAGAAAACAGAAGTATATGCTTGCCTGTAAGTTACAGATATCAGCTCCCACTAATGTAAGAATAAGAGTAAAACTGAATTTTTGTATAAAATTCAAATTTGTGCTTGTGCTTCAAATTTACTGTAGAGTAGATGGTCGCCTATTGTCAGCTTGAGCAGTGCAAAGAGCAGGGACTACCATGCACTAATCCAGTCACAAATGTTTCTATCTAGATTTAAATATATTTGTTTATGAATATAGAATTGAAGTAATAGACAAGCATCTTTATATAAGGCCAGTTAGTAAGTTCTACCATGGATCAGATAACTTTAATAACCATAAAGTAAAAATAATTCATTTGAAAGTCCATTATTCCTATGTTCAATAAAGTTGGATTTTTATGTAAAAAAAAAAAAATTGCAGAGTAGACAAAAAGCAACATGAGCTGCCATGCTGTCTTGTCTTAAACAGGTTACTCTGCTAACAGGATGAAATGCAGAGAACAAAATTTTAATCAGTACAGTCAGAGATCAGATGAATAGCATTACAATCATGTGATTTTTCCTAGGTACCCTCTTACGGAGAGGACACTTCATCACCTAGCGCTGATATATGCAGCTCTTGGCTCCTCTGGTCTTAAATCCGAAGAACTGGATGTAAAGGTATTGTTTCCTTTATGAATGTCCATAAATACTCTGATAAACCAAAAGCTCACTCAAACTCAAGTGGTCAATGACAAGAAACATTAAATGGGCAAATTAAAAACTGCTTAAAAGCCAAAGAAGAATGGATAGCTTCAAATTAATACATATTCTTACCACATAAATGTCTGCTTTAAAATCTTTTAGCTTAGTGAATTTTAAATCACATTTTTTCTCTGCATTTCTATTTAGATTTTAAGCAGAACAGGATATGAAGAAAAATAAGTATCTCTTGATTAAAAAAGCTTCTTATGAAAGATGTACTATTTCTATCTGCTATGTAATAGAAATCTTATGACTTGTGAATAGGGTAATATATTTCTGATCCTTAAGTAGTATGCTTTCTTCATTCTTTTTTCAGTGTCCTACTCTGAAATTTATACATTTTTCCAAGTTCAGAGTGTAACATCCTTACTTTCCTTTAAGAACTCAAACATTCCTATAGAGATAGGTTTCTGTTTTGAGTACAATTCTTAAATTTTTGACATTTTTAAAGATCTGCAATTTATGGGAAATTGCCACATGAATATCCAAAAAACACCTCAGACTCTGAATATTCAAAACACAGCTTCTCATCATTGTCTAGGCTTAGTCTGTGGCATCACTGTTCTAGTCTGATCAGTAGCTGAGTCGTCTTTTTTTTTTTTTTTTTTTTTACTCTGCAGAGTCTCTATAACATACCTTCCTTCTCCTCTTACTGTGTCCCTAAATCCAGGCCTTCTTCATCTCTCATTTAGATTTTTAAAGTACAGTGCCTCCCTAACTAATACTTCTTTCCATAGTCTTCTGCATCCATCAGCTGTAGACACCAATTATATTTCTGCAACACATCTGCAAAAGTTTTACTCCTTCAGCTGTAAGCTGAGTATGGGGAAAAAATCATTTTTTAAAATTCCTGGTACCTAGCCCAATGTAGGAGACTCCTGAGCATGTGCTGTGGAGTTGAGTTTTCTTATTCAAAAACCTACCACAGCTGAATTCAAACTTCTCCACAATTTGGACCTAGTAATCCTTCCTTTAACAAAATTTTAGTCTCTGTTTCCTGCATATGCCCCACACTATCACCCCCAGCCACTGCACAACCATGTCATTCTGGCCTGACTTCCCCTAGAATACTGTTCCCTGTTGTGTCACAGGTATAGTCAGTGTCACAGTTCTTTCACCATCCAGCTTGAACATTACACCCTTAAAGAAATTTATCCTGTTATACCCTTTCAGGAGAAATCCTTTCTCCCAGTAACACTTCACACCTTCGTTATAGTATGAGGTATTTTATTTATTCATATATCCTTCTCTCTGAAAGGTAAGAACAAGCTCCTTTTTCTTTGTAAAAGCCATGGCACCTAGCACAGTGCTTTGTACAAAGCAAACATATGTAACAAACATCTTCTAAATAAATTTAAATCACAACACAGTCTGTTAAGAAATCAGCAAATGATCTACTTGAAACCGAATTCCAGACAATTTTGGTCCCATGATGCATACTAAACACTGAAACAAAATTGCTAGAAAAGTGGAGTAAATGAATAACAGGTGCAGATTCATCTCATTTATTCATTCAAATGAGGTTTCACCACTTAGTTACCCTGTCCTTAGTGCACGGTAAACAGTAACTATGCTTTAGAAATTATTTTGTTCTTCTGTACCCAGGACATTTGATATCATTAAGTGGTCCTGTGTTCAGGCACAAGGACATGGCCCAGAGAGGGCGAAGGGTCCAGAGAGGGCATGTGCCCAGGGAATATTGGGGGTGGAATGAATGGACTCCCCAGGCAGAGTCCATCCCACAGAAAAGAACCTGCTTCCACCTGGAACAGACTATTCCAAATGCTTTTCTGGTTCTGTATAATAGTTCAAAAAGCAGGTAAGATTTTTCCATTGTCTTTGAGAAGTACTTATGGTCAGTTTGCCCTTACTATTGTCAGTTGCTACTAATATTCACCAGCCTCTCACATACTGACTTGCTGGTATTATTACATTAAAAGAAGTTCCTTAGACTCACCTTTTAGAACATATTGATGCTTTATCATACTTCACTTAGTAACATAGCTCTCTTAGAGCACATCAGTATTAATTATTAGCACCTTTTTATTTTCAGGCCTCTAAAGAGCCTAACCATAAAAGTGGTATCAGGAAGTTTCATAAGTAAAAAGAAAATAATGCTAGTGGTGTCATTCTAGCTTTTCTGTAAATTTTTTATGAACTCTCTTTGTACAAAAGATAAATACATACATGAAAACCTTAGAAAACAATTTAAGAGATTTATTCTTAATTTATTAAATTTATTTGTTTATTTATTTATTTATGGGGGAGCCTGCCCATTATCAGTTGTTTAAGTGCCTGCTTAAGCAAAGCAGTCAGGCTCAGAATTCTGTGGTTCAATCATCAGATCCTCAAGGCTTACCAGACCTGCCCTTGAGGCATCTTGAGCAGGCAAAAAAAAAAAAAAATCCTTCCTTATTTATTTGTTTGGTACATGGTCTCACTGCACATCTCAGACTCATAGTGATCCTCCTGTCTCAGCCTCCCCAGCACTGAATTACAGGTGTGCACCACTATGCCTGGTTCCAGGGCCAACACAGCATGTAGTATCAGAAATCGAACACAGGTCCTTGCACTTGCCAGGCAGGTGCTTAAACTACAAAGTTATCTCCCTAGCCTAAGAAGGTTCTTGAATCCAGTCATGAGCCCCAAAATTTCTGCCCTAATAAACAAAGTTTCATTCATTACTACTATCGTGCTTTTAAAAATTGAGTTTATATTTAAATGAAAATATCAAGCTGGGCTTGGTGGCACATGCACATAATCCCAGAACTCAGGAGGCTGAGGTAGGAGGATTACCATGAGTTTAAGGCCAGCCTACGCTACATAGCAAGTTCAAGGCCAACCTGAGCTATATAGTAAGACCCTGTCTCACAAAAAAAAAAAAAAAAGTAAAGTAAATTTAAAAAGTAAGTGACAGTGTCATATTTTCTCAAAATACCAAAACTAACAACTAAATAGGTTTGGGTTTGAACAGTATATTCTTGTGTACTTTATATACTTTGTACAATTTTTGAAATCTTTTTTTAAATACATATACACCCTGTGTGTAGTAACAGTTTTGTGTTTGTTGAAAAAGGTGAGGGCAGTCCAGATAGCTCAGGGACAGCCACATATCTCAGAGGACTAAAATGCCTGCTTAGATAGAGTACAATGGCCAGGGTTTGATCCTCAGTGTGCTGTGCCAGCCTCGGCCCCAGGGCGCACTGAGATAGCAATTGAGACTGGGCGTGGTGGCACCCTCCTGTAATCTTAGTGCTTGGGAGGCTGAAAAATAGGAGAATCACTACAAGTATGATCTACATAGTGAGACCCTGTATTAAACACATTTTTTAAAAAAGCTGGTCGCAATTATTTTGTGATAGTGTGTTTGTTTGCAGTGTTAGTGATTAAACTCCTTTGCGCACACTAGGCAAGCTCTCTACTACTGAGCTATTGCCCCAGACCCTGTACTGATCTTTAAATTTTTAAACAGGGCAAAATTTTCATATTTCTAAGATATCATTATTTAGAATGATATTTTCTGTACCCATTAAACTGCTAATCTGTAAACTGTCATAGCTTCAGTTAAATCTAAAATGTAAGGAAAACAAAGATATAAATGAAAGCAGAAAAAAGTTGACATTTCTGAAGAAAGTAGGGCACAGAGGAAGTGATAGACAGGTAGTAAAGAATAATAAGAAATTCTTTTTTAAAGTTTAGTACACACAAAGTGCTTCAGCAAGAGTATCAGAATCAAATAGGCTAACATGACATTAACAGTTGCTGGAATACTGGGAATGAAAACTCTAAATCAGAACCTCTTTGTTGTTTGTAGTATACCATCAAATTCATTCATAAATTCATTTACAAGTATCTTCTATTTTCAATATTGTCTTAGAAAAATACTGTACCTTTGAATTCTTATTTTTAGCTGATAACTATTATGTTTAACCTAGAAAACTCAAAATATCAAGTATTACTCTTCATGTTCAAATTAATACGTCTTTTAACATAGACAAAATATAATATCAAAAAATATAAGGACTGTATTAACAGATGCTAAGTAAAAGTAGAAAAAAATAGTTTAAAAATTGGAAAATACCCAGATATCATATTTAAAGGAAAAAAATTGGTTAGCTTCACAAATAAAATATCTTGGATTTCAGTAGGTACATTACGAACGTATGTCCAAAATAATGCTACTGATAAGAATCCACTGTTCTAAAATTTTCTCTTTTAATTAAAAACTATTTTGAATGTTACATTTTGCTTCCTAATATTTTCTATAATCTAACATATGAGAACTTTATTTTAGCTTATGATTGCCTCAGGAGTAGAAGAGATTGCCTTGCTAATTCGACAAATTGCTGACCACAATTTAATGACCTCAAAGAGAGATCCTCATGAATGGTTGGATAAATCCTGGCTTGACATTTCCCCATCAAAGGTTTGTTTTTCTAAATGTATGATTTATTGATTGATTGATTGATTGATTGATTGGGGACAGGGTCTCATTATGTAGTTCAGGCAAGCTTTGAACTTCTTTGTAGGCTATCCTGGCCTGGAACTTAATATGATCTTTCTGCCTCAGCCTCTTGAGTGCTGCAGTTATAGGCGTGGGCCACTACACCTGGGTTTAAACTAGATAATTATGAAGCAAATATGAGTGCTTATACTTGAATTTCCTTTTTGATAGCACAGTTTTTCCATGTGTTCCAAATTGAGTGTTAGGTATAATGATAAACATTTAAATCTGCTGGAGTGAATAGAAAAAAATATGGGCCACTTTCAAAAATCATTGGCTGGGCCTGCCAGATAGCTCAGCAGTCTAAAGTACCTGCTTAGGCAAGCACGCAGGGACCGCAGTTCCATCCCTGACACCACATGCCACGCCAGCCTTGCCCCCAGGGTGGACTGAGCCGGCCCCCCCAAAAAAAAATCATTGGCTGAGTATTTCTTAAATTCTTTTCTAGGAAGAAATGTACTTACTTGATTTTCCATGTATTAACCCACTGGTGGCTCAGCTCATGTTAAATAAAGGACCTTCTTTGAATCAGCTGTTACTAGCAACTTCCTGTCAACTTCAGGAACTCTTGCCTGAAGTTCCAGAAAAAGTATTGAAGGTTAGTCATCTCAATTCAATATTATTAATAAGTTTATCTCATTTCTATTTGAGTACGTATTTTTATTTTATTTATTTATTTAAATTTTATTTATTTATGTGTGTGTGTGTGGCCAGCTCAGCCCACCAGGGGGCGGGGCTGGCTGGCATGTGGTGCTGGGGGGTTGAACCGCGGTACCTGTGCTTTGCTAAGCTTGTTCTAAGTAGGTGCTTTAGACCACTGAGCCATCTCACCAGCCCCGAGTATGTATTTTTAATACAAGAGTTTCAAAATAAAGATATCCAACTTTGTTTTGGATGTAGTTTACTTGAACTGAATTTCATGGTGAGTTCTTATTACCTGTCAATCATATCATAAATTTTAAAATTTTTATACAGATAATTCAGTATAGTTTGTCATAATTTAAGTCATTTTGAAATAGTATGTCTATAAATATTAAATTATATATCATACTCACATTTATTTAAAGTACTTTTTCCAAAATGCCTGATATCCTCCATTATAGCAATAAAGAGAATGTTAGCATTCTTGGGTAATATTTTTAAATACCAAGGAAATACAGTTCAAATGTAACTATAAACTATTGCATTTGCTGTGAACTTGACAGTGCTTGAAAAAGTTTAAAAATTTTATTATAAGTCATTACAAAATAGATACAAGTTACAATAAGCTTTTCTTTAATGGAGCCTAATGATTTTGTGTTCTTAATATGGATCAATGCCTTTTTCTATACAGATAAGCATCATTGTTTATATTTACTAGGCTGTTGTTCATATTGTTATATTGATTAAATTTTAAATTTTTTAGCATTTTTGTAGTATCACTTCCTTATTCAAGATTAGTCCTTCCTCCACAACAAAATCACCTCAAATTTTGTCACCTCGGGAGGAACAGAATCAGGCTAGTACCTTCATTTCTCAGAGTTCAGCTTGTGGCTCTTCAGACTCTGTCATTCAAGAACATAATGACTATTACGTACCTGCAGACTTAGGAGAGATAGGACAAGAAGACACAAATACCATGTCAAATTATAACTCTTCTTTTGTGGAACTAAGAAAAATGCAGAGCATTTTACCATCTATGACTTCTTACAGTCAGACCAACTATCAGAAAGACTCCTGTTATAGCCCTAACTTAGTGCAGAACAATCCTTTTCTAATTAATAGAACATCAAAGAAAGCAGCTTGTAACTCTTTTCCAATCCAGAATGATTCAGAGTCAGATGTCTTTTCTTTGGGCCTAATGCAAATGAATTGTGAAACCATGATATCACCAGTTGACACTCAGAGAAGAACTGGCCCAAGTTTTATAAATTACCAGAGAAGAGGAACACATGAAATGAAAAGAACTACAAATAAACAACTATCTACACCTGTCTTTTCACTAGAGGGTTCCCTATCTCCTATTCATTGGAACTTTAAGAAAAACATATGTGAAAAACAGAATCACTCACTCAACTTAAAATATGGAGCAAAGCAGACCACCAATGATGAGTGGTACTCTCGGAGAGATAATTTATTCACTAATCAGCAAACACATGGAGCAGATGAATTAGAAGGCTTCACATGTGAACGTTCAAATGATGAGATGAAAAGGACTTTCTGGGGAGAACTACCATCTGCTTCTAGTTCAGATTTATTTGGTGCTTCTGATTGTGATGTAAATAAAAAAGAATTGGACAGCTTTTATTTCTACCAAAGAGCTGGAAAATGTTTAGGACAGAAAAGGCACCCTGAATCTGCATCCCACTCAGGAGACAAGAAATCATTAACAGGTAACACTATCTAATAGTTGATAAAGCTTTCAGTTTTGTTTTAAAAGCTAGAATATGGCCTCCAATTTGAATAAATATTTTGTTTTGATTACTATTCTTAAATATACAATAACTTTTGGGTCAAAGAGAAGAATCAAAACTTTCTGGTCTAAGAAAATAAATTTAAAGAATGTATGTCCTATTCTCATTTTAAATGAGCTAAGCATTGTATTTAAGAAGTTAAAAATATCTGGGCACAGTGGCAGTCACCTTTGATGCTAGCACCCTGGGAGGCTGGCAGGAAGACTCCAAATTAGAGCTCAGCCTAAGAAGTTTAGAAATTTAGGGAGACCTGCCTCAAAATACTAAATAAATAATTAAGTTTGGAATGTAGCTCAGTGTAAAGGGCTTAGGTTCAATTCCCAGTATAAGGGGAAGCAAAAGTTCAAAATAAAAGCAGAACAAATCAAATAAAGCAGAAAAATAAAATCAACAAAAATAAAACAGACAAATCAGTGAATTAGATAACCTCT
>NW_004524873.1:1450928-1460850 GCF_000260255.1 Octodon degus
CATTACAGCTGTGGCTGGAGGTGTAGCCATTGAAGGCTAGTCTTAAAGATAAAAGAATGACCAGGTCTACATGTCTCCTCAAGGGATAACAATATAATATACTTAGTATCACCTGGTCCAGTAAACTCTAGATAGACATCAGTTATCTACGTAGGTGATGAGGACCTCCTCACTCATCTCTTCTAATAAAAGTTCTTGTTCTTTCCATGTACACTTGGTGTGTGATTTGCTTCCCCATTTGATCAGCATTATTGAGGCAGATATACTGATCAGTTTTGTCCTTGTAATCTTATTGTTTGATCATAGTTTTGTCCCACATTGTGCCTACCTTGTGATTTTTCACCCACCTCATGATTTTGCTTTATAAAACTTCCTCTAGAAAGTGGGCTCCATGACAAACCACTCAGGCCCCCTGCAGTCTCTCAGGAGACTGCAGTAAAATTTCCTACACCTAACCTCTGTTGTTCTTTGGAACTCAATCTTTGATTTTGGGGAACACAAACTCATTGTATCTGACAACTAGCAGGTTGGAAATCATAGTATTTCTCTTATGTCATTTGGAGAGCCTATATATATCACTACCATTAAATACACTTCAGTGGATTTTTTCACTTGTCTGAACATTTTATCATATCAGCTTCTCTAGGAATTCTTTTTTCTATGCCACTGACCCAAGCAACTACAACAAAATAGTACATTCTCATGGCTACCCAGTGTGATCTTTAAAGCTTTTGTTTCACATAGGCCTTTTCTAAGACTTGAGAGTCAGAAAATTTTATGTTCTTTTTTTTAATTTTAATTTTTTATATGTATTTTAGTACAGGGTCTACAGGGTCTCACTACACAGATCAGACTTGTAGAGTGACCTTCCTGTTTTCAGCCTCCTAAGCACTGGGATTACAGCTCTGTGCTACCACGCCCAGTCTTAGTTGCTGTCTCAGTGCATCCTGGGGCGGGGCTTCCACAGCACTCAGGGATTGAACCCCAGTCACTGCACCTGACTACAGGTGCTTTAATCTGCTGAGCTATCTGGCCGGCCTTCTTTGTTTTATTAGAAGAGGGCCTCCCAAGTTATGTGAGCCCCAGGACTCACAAACTTAGACTTTTCCTGATGTTAGTGGGAAATCTTCTATCTTTAGTTTTGTAAGAACTTTTATGAGGAATAGATGGTGAAGAGTGAGTTTTATCTAAACTCCTTTTAGTATATATAGAGAAAAATAAAATATGCTTTCTGCATGACCTACAGATGTCAAGAATTATATCTATTGTTTTACTAATATTCACTCTATTCAGTCATCATTGCCATTTTTGTAAACCTGTTTTTTAAAAAAATGGTAATCATTATTGCATGTTAATTATGTAAAGTAATGGGTTTCATACATGCAGATAAGTGCTTTGTAAATATGGAAAATGATATTATAATTTTAATATGATATTCTAAGGGTTTTTTTTCCCCTAAATTGTTACTTTACTTATGCCAGTAGTGGATTTTTTATCACCTTTTTTTTATTTTTTAAAGCATATACAAAATAATGATAATAAAAAATTAGAAATGGTACAGAATTTCATTAAACAAAATAATACAAATTCAACAATATTTGTTGCAGTGCATACTGTTGTCTTCAAATTAGTTTTGGGTTTTTGGGGGGGGGATTTCATCAAATTTAAAACAATTTCTTTGAAGTACATTATTAGGAAAATGCAAGACACACCAAAGACTGGAAGAAGGCATCTCCATGGTAACCATCCAACAACTGACTTGTATCCAAAATATACAACGTAGTTAAAATCATCAAAGCAACACAATTTTTTTAAAGTCAAAAGATTTGAACATTTTACAAAAGATATTCAACATCGTTAGTCATCAGATGGATCAACCAGGCCCTTTTACTCCCTATTTGTAACAGTAGTGGATTTTTAAATGTTGATTTTTTAAAAAGTGTTGTTATTTTTAGCTTAACTGCTTCTTGGTCAATTTATCTTTTTCATTTATTCATGATGACTCTGTCTACCTTAGCAAGGATATAGTGACTTGCTATCAATATCTTTATAAATATTTTCATCTGTGAACTTACTTGGGATGTTTTGTATTAGTTAACTTGGGATCTATGGGTGTTTTATACGTTGAATGGCTATAGGATATCCGTAAGAATGATGTATAGATGTATAATGAATAGGACTCAATAAGAAGATTCAAAAGATAAGTTTTCACTTAATAGGCAAGCTTTCTGGAAAATATGGAAAAATAAATTAGTTTTAGAAATTTTAGAAATGTCTGTGGAAGACTGATACTTAGAACACAACACATTTCCTATCAAGTTGGTAACTTGAAATTAGCTGTGGTAAAAGTTTTTATAGCACAAAAATAGACAATCACTACAAATCAGGCTTTGCTCCTTCAGCCCACACCATCCTAAAAGGTGGTTTTAGGGCTGGCCAAATAACTCAGGGGATTAAAGTACCTGCAAGCAGGCACAGGGGCTGGGGGTTTGATCCCTGGGCCTGCTCTGCCATGCCAGCCCTGCCCCTGGGGCACACTGAGACAGCAATTGAGACTGGGCATGGTGGCGCATACCTTGTAATCCCAGCTCTTGGGAGGCTGTAAACAGGCGGATCACTAGGAGTCCGATCTAGTAGTGAGACCCTGAACACCCTGCATACCCTTCCCTAAAATACAAAAAAGAATAATTACAATAAAAAGTGGCTGTTAAACAGTGCCAGCCCGGGCTGACCCATAGCTTCACAGTGAGGGACAAGTATCCTAGAAGTCATTAACATTTCTGGTAGTTATTCATATATATAAATATGTTCCTTAATTGGAGTTAAATATCTCATTTCCATACATGAATTTACAAACTGATTTGTGAACACATCCCTGAAATTATGTCCTTGGTGAATATGATCTCCACAGACTAGAAGACTAACCACAGTGAAAAAAGAATAAAAATGGGAGCCTAGGGGTATAGTTCAGTGGTAGAGTGATTGTCTAGCATGTGAAATGCTCTGGATTCAATCCCAGCACCTGAAAAAAAGAATGGGAGTAGGAAGTGCAAAGTAAAAAGAAAAGAGAAAGAAACTGGTGGAATTCCATGCACTCTCACCACACAGATGGACTCAGAAGGTAGAGACCTTGGGCTGTGTCATTGTTTGAAGTTTTAAATCAATGTGGGTGTCACCAACTCTACCATTACTGGGGGTACATGAATTGTCAGACCTAGGTAAAACATTGAGTACTCTCTATTTTGCAAGTGGGCCACTGTCTGGGTAACTGACAAATCTGCATAAGCATCTATTAAAAGCTTAACAGGCTTTCTCCTTATAGTGGCAGTTAACATGGGTTCCTTCAGGCTGAGAGAGGAAGTCCCATGACCACCTCAGTCTGAAACTTCCTCTGACTCCATCATAAACAGTTTCTTTTTTCCTTCTCTAGCAGCCTTGAACATTTCTGCTTGAAATGTCCCTTCTCTCTGTCTGGATCCAGGAAAGCATAACTTTTTCCCTGTTTCCTGACTGGCCTTCATTCCTGTAGGCTGCTAGTATCACTATTCTCATTTTTCCTCTATAATTTCATTCTGTATCCTTTCTACTATCAAACACCTCAACTCAGACAAATTTATTCCTGCAAACCCTTCTAACTTTTGCAGCTTGTGTCAGATATCTGAGGCCCACTGAGCAACTTATAACTTTTTGGTTTTAAAGCCTCCTATAGGGGGTCAGCCAAGTAGCTCAGCAAATTAAAGTGCCTGCAAGCAGGCACAGGGGCTGGGGGTTCAATCCCCAGGCCTGCCATGCCAGCGCCACCCTCAGGGCACTCTTAAGTGCAATTGAGACTGGGCGTGGTGGAATGTGCCTGTAATCCTAGCTCTTGGAAGGCTGTAAACAGGCAGATAACTACAGGTCTGATCTAGTAGTGAGATCCTGAACACCCTATAGACCCTTCCCTTAAAATAAAAAAAAATACAGAAATAAAAATAAAGCCTCCTGCAGGCAGCCTTTCCCAAGGAAGGTGAAGCTAGCTTTTCTTGTAATGAGGCAGGAAACCCTGGAGAGGGCTCAGCTCACATGCTTGCTAGATGACTCGCTTCCCCACTTGGTACAGGATTTAATCAATTTTACCTAAGCAATGATGCTTGTAATCTCATTGGTTGACCATAGTTTTGTCCCACTTCATACCCACCTAAGCGAGTTCCCATGCCTTCACCACCTTAGACCCGCCTCACCACATGGTTTTACTCTATAAAAGTCCCTGGAAGAGACAGCTTGCAGGGAACAACCCACTTGGGCCTCCCTCCTGTCCCTCTCTTGGACAGAAGCTTTCTTTCTCCCAATAAATATATTCTGCTCATAACCTCAAAAAAAAAAAAAATCAATGTGGGTGGCCTCTGTCTTTTATTCTAATTAGTGAAGAAATATAGGAAACCTTGAAGAATCAGCCTTGTCTGAACTCCCCAAACCATTTCAGATGGTTTTACTTAAGAATATTAGAACCTTAAGAGATCTTAGAAATCATGTACAAATATAATTTTACAGGAGAGGAAGTTGAAATCTAGGGAGATTTATTATTTGCACAAGACATATACATACTAATTTTTAATACTAGGCCATTAGATATGGTAGTATTTATGTTAAAATGTATTTTTTAATCATTATTTATCTCAGTTTGAAATTTTTAACTTAAATAGGTGATAGGAAAGATCCTGAGTAGCTGGAAAATGATAGCTACTTCAGTAATATATGTAATAAATGGTTTTCCTTTCTCTCTTTTAACAGATGTAATGTACTCACAACTACCACAACTCAAAAAACGACGTCTAGTGTATGAAAAAGTCCCTGGAAGAGCTGATGGACAAACTCGGCTGAGATTTTTTTGAAAGAGGGAAGAAACAGCATGTTATGCCATATTCACTTCTTTTCATCATAATACAGTAACAAAATTGGATCTTCTTATACATTAAAGAAAATGCAATTATTTTCACATGTTCTCAGTATTTCTGTATCAAATTTTGATGATATATATTCTATACTATAGCTTCAATCTTTGTAAGTGAAATTTTCTGATTTATCAATTAGCTTAATTATCATCAGTTTCAGTGTCTTCCAGAGTCACTCAAACATTACAAGCCTTTTAATAAGAGGCCTCCACAGTCTTAGAAGTGAATCAAGAAATAAAGCATGACACCACAGTTATTTATATGCACCCACATGTATAGCAAGACAATTTGTCATAGTTAAATCTTGGAAGTAATACAAATGCCCATCTACTGAGGAATGGGTAAAGAAGGTGTGGTACCTTTACAGAATGGAGTATTATTCAGATATAAAAAAGGATAAATTTGAGTCTTTTGTTGGTAAAATGAATGCAACTAGAGATCACACTGTTAAGTGAAATAAATCAGACCCACATGTGCAAACATCATATTGTCTTTCTAGTGTAAGAACTTCAGTGAGCAAATAAAATCTGAAGAGTACAATGGATACTATGAAAGGGATAGAATCTATTCAATAGGAAGGAAAAGCTGGGATGAGAAAAAGGACAAAAGAAAGGAAAAAAGATATATATTATATAGGATAGCTTAGATAATTGTACTATTGATTTCTGCTTGTCTATTGAAAGGAGCATTTAATGCTTAATTTCTTATAACTTTTTTTTTACCAATTTTGCATGTTTATATCTAGTAATTTAAGCAACTAATTTGAAGATAACATTATATAATACAACCACGACTGTCAAATTCCTATTATTTTGTTTAGTGAAACTGTATTACTTCTAATGTTTTTTTCTTTTTTCTTTTTCTTTTCTTTTTTTTTTTTCCATTTTGTAGTCTCTTTAAAAAATAAAAACTAAGAATTGAAGATCACCATGGTCAATATTTAAACACCAAAAACTAAAGTCAAAGTGGAAGTCAGAGAATTTTAACTTTTAGCATTGTTTTCCATGAACAAAATATAGAAACAAATGACTAAGGAAATATTTGCAACTTAAATTATAGGAAAAAGAATATACAAAGAATTCCTATAAAATGATAGAAAAAACAACCTAATAGAATAGGCAAAATATTTGAGTAGTTATTTCTCAGAAGAAACACAAATAGCCAATAAACATTTGAAGCAATATCTGTCTACATTACTTATTAGGCAAGTACAAATTAAAACAATAACTTTTTTTCTCTTGTCATCCTAGCACAGTGTTTGAAAATTCTGTCTATACAGGGACAGCATATTGGAGAAAAGAATAATTTCTTACATTGTTAATACTTTTTTTAGAAAACAGATTTCTACAGGCTGGGGAGATAGTTCACCGATCTAAGTGCCTGTCTGGCAAGCATAAGGACCCAGATTTGTTCCCCTGTATCACATGCCATGCTGGCCTGATGCTGAACTGGTCACCAAAACCAGGCATGGTGACACAAGGTGGCACACACCTGTAATCCCAGTGCTAGGGTAACTGAGAGGGATCAGTAAAAATCTGAGCTGCATAGTGAGATCCTGTACCAAATAAATAAATTAATTACTAAATTAATTAAACAGTTTCTAAAACATTTACTAAGATTAAAAATCCACCTAGATTTGACTGAGCAATAGGTCTAGGATTCAGACTTAAATATCTAATTAAAAAATAAAATGTTGTTACTATAATTGGTAATAGGTAAAAAATTATAGGTAATAATGCTATTAGGTGGGAGGATAGGTAAGAAATTTAGACTAAGAAACCCATGAAAACATAATGAAGAAAGTAAATATGCATGTTGTAACTACAAAAGATACAACATAAAGTGTGAAAAAAATAAAAACTACCATGTAAAAATTGCATGATGTCCTTAAGATACCTAAGAAAATTTAAATTTGCTGCCAAATGCTAGGTATATTAGGGGACAAGTTGAGCACACATGAATTTCACATTTTCTGGTGTATGATTTTGTTCACAGGAAACCGGGGAATTCAAAGATTGTATCCAATTGAAATTAGTTGGGTGGAAATCCACAAAACACACTCAACGTACCTCATAAGGTCATTGAGCCACACTCTGCATAACTCTGCTGGTATTTTTTTTTTTATTTAGGACAGGTGTACAGGGTATGCAGAGTCTCACTACATGGATCAGACTCGTGATTCTCCTGTGTTCAGTGTCCCAAGCGCTGGGATTACAGGCGCACGCCACCACACCCAGTCTTAATCACTGTCTCAGTGCACCCCGGAGGACGGGGCCAGCATGGCACACCAGGATTGAACCCTAGCTACTGGGCTCTGCCAAAGCAGGTGCTTTAGTCTGCTAAACTGTCTGGCTGGTCTACCCTTGCTAGTATTTCAATTTTCTAACTGAAATGGAGTTTCAGCTTCAGGACTTTTCTGACGCCACCACCTAACTCATGAGTCCCAATTTGGTGGAGAAGTTTTACAACCTGCCCTTTCTTAAAGCCCTCTCCCCTCTCCCCTCCCCTCCCCTCCCCTCCCCTCCCCTCCTCTTCCCTTCTCTCCCCTCCCCTCTCAGTTCTCTACTGTTTTCTTCTCCTTATTGTCCTTTCTCTTTTGCTGTTTTCCTTGAGCAGAAGAGATTGTAAGTGCAGAACCACCCGGAGGCTGGTTATAGAGTTGGTCCTCTGGGTCACCAAGCAAACTAACAGAGGGACTTAGGATGGGAACAGGTGCAAAGTTTGTCTCACACACCGGCTGGTCTTGTGAAGATATGAGTGAAAGTTTAGGTGCATGACAGAAGATATGGACATAGGGATAACATCAAGGCTTTGGGCCTCACAAGCTTGAAGAATGATACTACAACTTATAGCTGTGGAAAGACTGAGCATACTTGGTGAGGTGATCAGGAGCTGATTTTAGGTGAGCTAAATTTGAAATACCCAGTGGATTTCCAAGTGAAAATGTGGAGTAGGTATTTGTTTTAAGATTCAAGTTCAATGGATAAATCTGGTAAAAAGAAATTTGAGAGACCTTAGACATGTTTTTTTTTCTAATTTTATTTTATTTTAGAGTAAAAACAAAGTGAAAACAAAGGTGGAAACAGAGAAACATACAACAGTACATATGGTACATATTTTCAACGCAAGAATAGAAAATTAACAATGGTTGTTATGTATTTTTATCATCAAATCTGTTGCTCAGATTAACAAATATAGCTTTGCAAGATTGGACAAATAATTGAACATTAACATTTGCTTTTAATAAACCTTAATATTTTCCTTGACCTTTTTACTTCATTATTTTTAATTTATTTTAAAGAGTATAATAATTGATAAGACATCATATGTGGTACACATTTAGAAGAACAAGATGAGAGGTATTCAACCATGGTTTTTGTATTACATACACATTGCTGTCTTTGATGTAGTTGCTCAAATTGCAGATATTAGTATACAGAGTTAGTCAAAGTGAAGATTTTAAACATTAACTGCTATTTTCAAAAAAATGATGGAAATTAATAATACAGTTATCTCAGCTATCCTGTTCATATACTTACATGATTTTCCCCTTTACTTTTTTCCTATCTTTTCTCTTTTCCCTCATCTTTATTGTTCATTCCTTATATTGTTTCTTTTCATTTTATTATATCTATTATACCTATCAGATTTTTATTTATTCTTTCAGGTTCTTACACTAGGGAGACAATATGATGTTTACACATGTGAGTCTGATTTATTTCACTTATGAGTGTAGCCTCTAGTTGTATCCATTTGCCTGTTAAGGTTTCAAGTTGTCTTTCTTTATAGCTGAGTAATACTCCATTGTATAGCAGTAGAACATCTTTTTATCCATTCCTCAGTTGATGGGCATTTGGGTTGTTTCCAAGATTAAGTTATAGCAGATTGTGCTGCTATAAAAATGGTTGCCCATATATCACTGTGGTATGTTTTCAGTTCTTTTGAAAAATACCCAGAAGGGGAATAGCTGGGTTGAATGGGACCTCCAATCCTAGTTTTTTTGAGTCCACACTGATTTCCATAGTGGTTGTACCAGTCTACATTCCTACAGACAGTAGAAAAGGGTTCTTTTTAACAGTCTCTAAAGCATTTGTTATTAGTTGATTTCTTTATGACAGCCATTCTTTCTGGGGTGAGATGAGATGGTATCTCAATGTTGTTTTAATTTGCACTCAAACGACCAGTAATGTTCAACGTCCTTTTCATGTATTTGTCATTTGTATTTCTAGCTTTAAGAAGTGTGTATTCACTTCAGATGCTCATTTTTGGATTGGGTCTTTGAATTTCGGGGACCTGAATTTTTTTAGTTCTTTATATTTTCCAGATATAAGTCCTTTGTCTGAGTGATTGTTGATTAAGATTTTTTTCCCGATTCTTGGGTTGTCTTTCACTTGGTTGGTGATTTCTTTTGACATGCAGAAACTTCTTATTAAGATGAGATCTCAGTTGTTGATTCTTTGAAGTGTTTCCCATGCAGTTTGGTTTTTGTTCATTAACTCTCTGCCTATCCTTGTGTCTTCAAGGTTTCCACCTACTTTCTCTTCCATTAGATTTAGTGTTTCTGTTTTAATGCTTAGATCTTTAATCCATTTTCACTGTAGTTTAATGCATGGTGATAGATGTGGGAGTTTTAACTTTTGGCATGTGGAGAGGCAGTATTTCCAGCACCAATTGTTAAAGAGGCTATCCTTCTTCCAGTGAACATGTTTGGCCCCTCTGTCAAAGATAAGGTGGCTGAGTGTGTTTGCAGTTGTATCTGCATCATTCTAATCTGTTCAGTTGATCCTCGGATCTTTTTTTTTTTTTTGGTACCATGTTGATTTTTATCACAGTATCTTTGTAGTATAATTTCAAGTCAGGCATTCTAATGTGACCTACATTGCCTTTGTTGCCCAGGATTGCTTTTGCTATACTAGAATTTTCTGGTTCCAAATAAATTGTAGGAATTTTTTCCCTTGGTCTGTGAGATACATTGATGGTATTTTTTTTTT
>NW_004524873.1:1468065-1476536 GCF_000260255.1 Octodon degus
TTGGCAGAAATTCCTACTCGGCGGGCGCGGTGGGGGAGGTACTGCTGATTGGTGGGGGGTGGCCTGAGGGTGTGGGAGAGGGTCCGGCCCATGCTGGGCCTGGGCTGGGACTGGTCCCACCGGCTCAGGGTAGCAGGAAGCTCCCCACACACTCACCGGATCTGGGCTAGGACTCTCATTGATGTATTTTGATAGGGATTGTATTAAATTTGTATAACAATTTTGGGAGTCTGGCCACTTTTACAATGTTGGTTCTTTCTATCCAGAGCAACAAATATCTTTCCATTTTCTGAAATCCTCTTCAATCTCTTTTCTCAGAGTATTGTAATTTTTATTGTATAGATCTTTTACTTCCTTTGTTAGATTAATTCCTAAGTATTTCATTTTCTTGGATGCTATAGTGAAGGGTATTGTTTTTATAATTTCTCTCTCAGTGAGTTTGTTATCTGTAGAGGAATGCTATTGATGTCTGGGTGTTGATTTTGTATCCTGTTATGCTACTGAATTTGTTTATTGATTCTAGGAGTTCCCTGGTGGAGCTTTTTGGGTCTTCCAAGTAGAGTATCATGTCATCTGTGAATAATGACAGTTTAACTTGTTTGTTACCTATTCTTATTCCTTTATTTCTCTCTCATGTATTTTGGCTCTAGCTAATGTTTCCACAATGATAGTAGTGATGATAGTGGACATCCTTGTCTTATACCTGATTTTAGAGTAAAGGCTTTCAGTTTTTCTCCATCTAGAATTATGTTGGCTGTTGGTTTCTCATTGATGGCTTTTATCTGATTGAGGTATAGGCCATCTGTTCCAATTTTCTGTAGGGCTTTGATCATGAATGAGTGTTGGACTTTGTCAGAAGCCTTTTCTGAATCTATTGAGATAATCATGTGTCTTTTGGTTTGGAACCTATTGATAGAGGGTATTATATTTACCAGTCTGCACTTGTTGAACCTTTCTTGCATCCCTAGGATAAATCTTATCTTGTTGTGGTATATAATCTTCCTGATGATGTGATGTATTCTATTTGCTAGTATTTGCTAGTATTTTATTGAGGATTTTCACATCTATGTTTATGAGGGAGATTGGCCTGTAATCCTCTTTTTTGGTTGAGTGTTTCTCCGGTTTTGTTATCCATATAATACTTGCCTCCAGGAATTATTTTGGAAGTATTGCTTCCTTTTCAATTCCATTGAAGAGATTGAGGAGTATTGGGATTAAATTTTCTCTAAATTTCTTGTAAAATTCAGTTGTGAATCCATCAGGACCTAGGATTTTCTTTGTTTGTAAATTTTTTGGATTAGATTTTTCAATCTCATTGGCTGATATTGGGTTATTCCAAGTTTTTATATCTTCTTGATTCAGTTTTTGTGATTTGTATCTATCCAGGAATCTGTCCATTTCTTCTGTGTATTTGAATCTGTGAGGGTAAAGATTTTCGAAATAGCTATTGATGGTATTTCCACAGGATCTGTAGTAATTTCACCCTTTTCATTCTTCATTGCTTGAATTTAAGGGTTTTTCCCCCCTCCTTTTGATATATTGTTTTCTTTGTCTCAATTACATTAATTTCTGCTGTAATCTTTATAATTTCCTTCCTTCTTTGGGCTTTGGCTCTTCTTTTTCTAGATGCTTCAGGTGTAGCATTAGGGTATTTATTTGTTCTCATTCTGGTTTCCTAATGTGTGAGTTCACAACTATAAATTTCCCTCTGAGAACTGCTTTCATTGCATCTCACAAATTCCAGTAATTTGTGTTTGAGTTTTCATTGGATTGTAAATATTATTTAATTCTTGTTTAATTTCATCTGTAACCCATTGGTTGCTGAGGAGAGTGTTATTTAATTTCCATGTGCTTATGGGGATTTTGTGGTTTCTTTTGTCATTAATTTCCAGTTTGTTACACTGTAGTCAGATAATATGCATGGGTTAATTTCTATTTTCTTGGATTTACTTAAGCATAATCTATGGACTAGTATGTGGTCTATTGTGAACATCCCATGTGCACGCTCAAAAGAATGTGTATTCAGAAGTTGGGTAGAACACTGTAAGTGTCCATTAATTTCATGTGTTCAAAGATTTGGTTCAGTTCTGCTACCTCTTTACTAATTTTTTTGTCTAGTTGATCTATCTTTTTGACATAAAGGGGTGTTAAGGTCCCCAGTTAAGATTGTGTTGTTGGTTATTAGAGTTGTCACGTCCTTTAAAATTTGTCTTATAGGACTTCTTCTTTTCCAGCTGGAACCATGGATGTTGTAGAAGAAAAGAAAAAAAAAGTTCCTGCTGTGCCAGAAACTCTTAAGAAAAAAGTAGACATTTCACAGTAGTTGAAGGTAAAGCACTTGAGAAAAAAGCTTGCCCAGAAGATGCTTCACAAAGTGAGGAGGAAGCTCATCTATGAAAAAGCCAAAAAAAATAAAATTAAAATTAAAAAAAAGAAAAAAAAAAAAAGAAAAAGCCAAGCACTATCATAAGTAGTACAGACAGATGTACAGAACTGAGATCCAAATGACTAGGATAGCGAAAAAAGCTGGCAACTCTATGTCTCTGCAGAGCCCAAACTGGCATTTGTCACCCGGATCAGCAGTGTCAATGGTGTGAGCCCAAAGGTCTGCAAAGTGTTGCAGCTTCTTTGCCTTCGCCAAATCTTCAGTGGTACCTTCATTAAACTCAACACGGCTCCAGTTAACATGCTGAGAATTGTGGAGCCAAACATTTCATGGGAGCACCCAAACCTGAAGTCAGTGAATGAACTAATATATGAGCATGGCTATGGCAAAATCAAGAAGCAAATTGCCTTGACAGATAATTCATTGATTGCTCAATCTCTTGGTAAATATGGAATCATCTGCATGGAGGATCTGATTCATGAGATCTATAGTGTTGGAAAAGCTTCAAAGAGGCAAATAACTTCCTGTGGTGGTTCAAGTTATCTCCATGAGGTGGAATACAGAAAAAGACTACCCATTTTGTGGAAGGTAGAGATGCTGGAAATAGGAAGACCAGATCAACATTTATTAGAAGAATGAATTAAGGTCTCTACCATAGTGTTTTTATGATTTGGTCAGTTACTAAGTATCTGCTTCAAAAAAAAATAAAATAAAATTTGTCTTATATAGTTTGGTGTTCTGATATTTGGTGCATACATATTTATGACTGTTATCTCTTCCTCTTGAAGTTTTTTCCTAACACGTATGTAGTGACCTTTTTTATCTTGTTTGATCATTCTTGGTTTGAAGTTCAGATTGTCTGCAATCTGAATAGCTACCCCTGCTTTTTTCTGAGTTCCTGGAGCATGTAGTATTGTTTTCCATCCTTTGACTTTCAGACTATGCATTTATTTTGGGGTTAAATGTGTTTCCTGTATACAGCATATCGCTGGACTTTCTTTCTTTCTTTCTTTCTTTTTTTTTTTTTTTTTTTTTTTTTTTGTGGTACTGGAGATCAAACTTGGGACCTTGTGCTTGCTAGGCAGATGCTTATGCCACTGAGGTATCTCCCCAGCCTTGGATTTTGTTTCTTGATCCACTCTGCCAATCTATTTCTTTTAGTTGAGTGAATTGAGTCAATTTACATTGGTTGTTATAATTGGTAAGTATTGGCTTATGTTTGTGGTGTTATTTTCCTGCTGTTTTGTTCCTGTTTCTAATTGCTTGCCTTGTGTAGTGACTTCTTTCTGTTGTTGTTTTTGGAATTGTGGTCATTTTGATCCTTTTCTAGAATGTCTATTAATAATCTGTATAGGGTTGGTTTGGTTGTCATGAATCTCTTTACTTGTTCTTTTTCATGGAAGTATTTTACTTATCCATTAATTTTGAAATGAGTTTTGCAGAGTATATCAGTCTGGGTTGGAATTTTTTTTCTTGTAGGACTTCACTCCATGCTTTTGACTTGATGGTTTGTGTTGAGAAATCTGTCATTATTCTAATGGGTTTTCCTTTAAATGTGGTCTGTTTCTTTTCTCTAGTGGCTTTTAGTATATTGTTCCTGTGCTGAATTTCTGGGATCTTAACTATAATAGGTCTGTGTGTAGATTTATTTTTATTTTTTTGTTTCTTTCATACTGGGTTCTGTTTTTATTTTGGGGGTCTTTCTAAGACAGGGTCTTGCTGTGCAGTTCAGGCTGGCCTTGAGCTCACTTTGTAGTCTAGGCTGGTCTCAAACTCACAACTATCTTCCAGCTTCAGCCTCCTGAGTGCTGGGATTATAAGCATGCCCAGCTTGTGAAATAATTATTTTTTTAATTTTTTATTTGTTCATTTAGTATAGGGTCTCACTATATAGCTTGGACTTGTAGTGTTCCTGCTGTGTCAGCCTCCCCTTTGCTAGGATTACAGGCATGAGCCACCATGCCAGTTTTGGTGGCCAGCTTGGCACGGGGCTGGCATGGCATGTGGCACCAGGGAACAAGCCCAGGTCCTTGTGCTTGCCAGGCAGACACTTAGACCACCAAGCTATCTCTCCAACCCCTGTATTAGACTTAATTGGTTGGATATAATTTGGAGTTCCATACGCCTCAGGTATCTGAATGTCAGATTGTTTCCCCATATTTGGGAAGATTTCTGCTATTACTTTTGCCCATATTCTTTTTATGTCATTTGTGTTGACTTTTTCTTTCTCATTGATGCCTATTAGTCTTATGTTGTTCATCTTTTCATCATCTTGAAGCTGCTAAATTATTATTTCCTGGATCTTTGTTGTTTTCAGGAGAACTTTCCTTACGTGTTCACTAGCTGCAATGGCATCTTCAACAACTGAAAGTCTATCTTCACTTTCATTCAGATGGTTTTGCCAGCTTTTAATGGAGTTTTTAATTTCCTGCATATCTCTGAATCTTCTTCATGCATTCTATTTCTTTCCTATATTGCTCACTCAAGGATTCCATCATTTTTCTATTCTCCTCTATATTTTTTATTAATGTATTCTTTACAAACACTTAGTTTCTTTCATTGTAGTTATCATTTCTTTTTTTTTACCTGGGAGATTATATCTGATCTGATCTCCTCTATACCCTTCTGCAGTTGTTTCTTTACTCATTTGCTGTTATTTCAGGGATTTCACATGTGTGACTTCAAAGACATGAAGATCAAGTCCCTGAAGGAAATTTACCTTTTATTCCTTACCCATCAGAGTCCAAGATTATTGACATTTTCCTGGGCACATCTCTCAAAGATGAAGTTCTGAAGATCATTTCTGTGCAGAAGCAAACTTGTGCTGGCCAGCGGACCAGGTTCAAGGCATTTGTCACCACTGGGGACTACAACGGTCATGTTATCCTGGGTGTAAAGTGTTCCAAGGAAGCCACTGCCATTCATGGGGCCATTATCCTGGCCAAGCTCTCCATTGTCCCCGTGAGGAAAAGCTAATGGGGAAACGAGATCAGCAAGCCCCACACTGTTCCTTGCAAGGTGATGGGCCACTGTGGCTCTGTGTTGGTGCATCTGATCCCTGCCCACAAAGGCATTTACATCATCTCAGATCCTGTGCCCAAGAAGTTGCTACTGATGGCTGGTTTTGATGACTGCTACACCTCTGCTAGGGGTTGCACTGCTACTTTGGGCAACTTTGCTAAGACCACCTTTGATGCCAACTCCAAGATCTACAGCAATCTGACCCCTGACCTCTGGAAAGAGACTGTGTTCACCAAGTCTCCCTATCAGGAATTCACCAACCATCTTGTGGAAACCCACACCAGAATCTCTGTCCAGAGGACTCAAGCTCCAGCAGTAGTTACAACATAAAGGATTTTTACACAAGAAAAATAAAATAAGTCTGGAAAAATAAATAAATATGGTTCTTTAAAAAGAGACAAAATTCAAAGACTATGATCTGGGGCAACATTAGAGAGAAATGAAGGGAAAAGGAAAGGAAATTGAGAAGCAGGAGCTAGTGAGATAGGAAAATGTGATGGTCATAGAAGCTAGATGAACATGTTTCCAGGAGACAATGATTGTCTCAACAGCTACTGAAGGTCACATGAGAGAAGGAAAAAGAATAAGCCATGAAATTTATCAAAGTAGAGATAAATTTACTTATCTCTACTTTGGATAAAAGTGATGGATAAAAGCAGTGTTTGAAAGAATTGTGGGGCAAAAGCCTTACAGATTCAAGAAAGCCCAGCAAGTCAAGAATTATAGGACATGCCTATATTCCCAGCTACTTGAGAGGCTGAGATAGGAGGATCACAAGTTGGAGGCCAGCTTGCATAAACTGGCAAGACCCTGTCTCAAAGTAAAACACTGTTGGTGATGTAGCTCAGCAGGAGAGTACCTGTGAACATTCCTGAGAGGAGAGAGGAGGGGAGAGGAAAGGAGAAAGAAGAAAAAAGAAAAAGAAAAGAAAAAAGAGAGAAAAAGGAGGCAAGAAACAGGAGGTGAACACAGACAACTCTCACAGAACTTTTGTTTTCTACACAAGAGTGATGGGGTATTAGCTACAAGAAAGAAGTCCAGAGGGACTATTGTTAAGATGGGGGTTTTGGGGGCAACCTGCTTTCTGGATCCTCTTCCATCCCTCTTAGAAGTTTTCTTGCTTTCAATAAATTCTTTCTACTCAAAAAAAAAAAAAAAAGTTCTTATCCATGTTGTGTAGGCTGATAGGGAAAATCCAGTTGAGGGATGAAAGCTGATGGAGATGAGGGAAGAGAGAAGAGAAACAGGTAGATGTGATAGGAGATTATAGATGGTCTCTTCTGATTGTTTGCACTTTTTCCCTCTGTGTTTTTCTGTTCTGTATCAATCAGGATTTGATATAGCATAAAGGACTTATTAAAAGTCAAAGACCTTACACAACTGAGAACTGGTTAAAAATTCTATGGAAGACTATTGCCTTTTATCTGGTGTTGAATCTGAAATCATTTTAGGTCAGCAGAAAGGCAACATGGAAGCAAAATGGGAGAGACCAGGGTAGACCAAAACTGGGCAGCATGATCTGGAGCGCACAAGAAAAACACAGAGCCCATGTCTGTCTTGCTACTTCAACCTTGCAAGTGAGGAGGCCAAGAATGAGGATGAAGGAGCAGGTATTAGTGCTCTGAGGAGAAAAGAGGAAATTCTCTAAGAGAGTGAAATGCAGTAGATCAGGAAAATAGTACATGCTTGCCTGGTAAAGATCCTCTTAAGTTAGTGACCGTGAATTTTAATAAGATCTCAAGTGAAGCTGGGACATAGCTCACTGCATGGAGCACTTTCACAATATGCTCAAGGCCCTGAGTTCAATCCCAACACTAAGGGGAAAAGAAAGTCACAGAAAGGAAGAAGGGCTCCCAGTAGAAAGGAAAATTACATTAGGCAGATTTGCATTTCAGCCAGCATGGTGTAAGGAAGCAAAAAAGTGAGACTGGGGCAGGGAGTGAACAGTTAAGAATGGTAAATGGGACACAAAGCACATTCTGTTGTCAGCTGACCTATGCATACAGCCTCCATACACAACTTTCTATAAACCATGCTTAAGACTCTGAGGCCAAACCCTAAGTCCACGGAGTGTAACACGTGGTCTTGTGTGATGAGTTGCTGCCTGGATGCCAGAAGCAGCCCTACTTGTAAGGCTCTCTCTGACCTAGCTGAGTGGCTATGGTTCTGTGCACTGGCTCCTTCCTCAGCTTCCTGCTCCCTCTCTCTCCTCCTCCCCTCTCCGCACTCAATGTGCCCGCTCTCTCCAAAATCCATTAACATGAAGCCTTTGAGTGTATTTCCTACTGTGGGTCGAAGTGAATCTGTGGCTCCCATCTGAAGAGCTGGGGCAACCCCGGGCCAGATTTTCTCCAAGATGAGAACACACAGTCACGTTCTAGGGCTAGAACAATGGTCAGTGGGAGAGACATGACACACCTGACCAAAGGAGACTACAGGACAATCACACTTTTTCTCCTGCTACCTGCTACTCAAGATTAGGGATCTGAAGTTAGATTTGCTCAACTTGGACAATTATGGGCCCATTATTTCTCAAGTCACTTTAATAATGAGCCAGGTTCTGATTTGTTTCCAGTGTTCCATGCCTCATCACTGCACTTGCAGCTCCGTATCCCTCGTACCTATGTCAGATGTGTTTCTGTCTTTTGCTTTCTCACTTGGTTTGTAATGATCAATACAACAGTTAATTTGTTATTTAAGTATAATGCTTTTTAAATATTAGTAAAAATAATTTAATATAGTAGAGTATGTAATTTCTTTCTTTGGTTTCTGCTCTTTTTACCCTAAAGTTATATATACTATTTTAACTTCTAGTGCTTTAATCTTTAACACACGTGTAATTTTTTATGAAGGATAATACTTTTATTTCTTCCAAATGGAATGCTAATATCAATATCACTTATTAAATAAAGCATACCTTTCCACTGAAGAGAAGGAAAGTCTATTTCTGAAGTGTTAAACTGATGAATCCTTATGTTAAACTAGTTTTGCCAAGCTAGCTTGCTTTTCTTTCTTTCTTTCTTTCTTTCTTTCTTTCTTTCTTTCTTTCTTTCTTTCTTTCTTT